>NC_077228.1:501453010-501733010 GCF_027887165.1 Monodelphis domestica
ATAGGTTGGTTTGCTTGTCTTCAAGGGGGCAGATTAGAAAGCATAGAGATGCAGTTTATAGGAAATGATTTCTAAGGAAGGAGAATTGTCTGAGGTTAGTAGGTAACAAGTGTCCTCTCTGAGGAGGAGTTTAATTGGGCATTCTTTGGATGCACCTCTATTCCAAGGGAATTCCATCTTCTGGTATGGCTGGTTTCCTTACATAGCCTCTGAGGGTCCTTCAGATTCTAGGACTTTAGGGTCATAGAACAGTATTGGTTTGGGAGGAAGTGAAGCACTTGGTAAATACAGTGATGGAAATGAATGCAGCTGGGATTTGGAGCATTGGGGGAAGGATTGGGGATTTTTTCTCCCTATCCCTATTGATGAAATGAAGACCTTCTCATCTAAACCAGGAAAAATGACAACCATGAGCTTCTTGCCTCCACCCCTCACATCCCACATATGTGCAAAAAAACCCAACAAAAAACAAAGAACACCACAGTGGTCAGGTTTTATAAACAAAAATATATTTTCTATGGAAATTCAATAACCATAGTGTAGCACTCTTTTCCATAAAATCATTCTTTATCAACATCTTGGGTTTCTATAGACACATACACATTTTGTATATGTGAAACAAAGATACAAATATTTGTCACATAAATTTAAACATTAATAATTTAAATAATACTAAACATTTATATTATTTCAAAAAATTGCAGAGAACAGCTCTGGGAGGGGGGAAATAAATTATTCTTCATCCCTGCTTTGGTTTCTGGTTAGACAGGGGGCAGGAGGAAGTGAAGAAGGATTCATGGGCTCTGGGTCTTGGCATTCTTCATGTCCAGGTCATTGATGATGTTCTGGACCCACTGTTCATTTGGATCAGCACAGATCTCGAAGTTACGTCTGGTCACAAAGCTGTGGAAGATTAATTGCTTGTTGAGTGGCCTTAGGTATTCAATCCAAGAAGGTGAAACATTCTATCCTAAGCATCACCCTTCCAGAAACTCAGATAGGAGAACCAGAGTGGCCATTGATACTCAGGGACAAAGCCAGGTGTTGATTTTCAGACTTTTATATCAAACAGAACAAGTGTAGCTAAGCTTTCGGAAAAAGCTCTAAATTGAGAATTAGGAGACCTGGGTTCTAGCACCAGCTCTGCTACTAGTTTGGGGAAAATGTTTCAGCTTTATAGACCTTCATTTCCTCCTCTGTCATATGAGGAGGCTAGACTAGATGTTTGGACAGTAGCAATTCTTCCTGCTTTTGCATTCTATGGTTCTGGGATGATATTGTATGTTTGAATTAACATCAGTCAAATTGATATAAATGTTCAAGGTGCTTAATCTTTTCATCACTATCAATAACCCTAACAGGGAAATCAATACTTATGTTTAACCACAAAGTGATCTGAAGGTCTGAGCTTGGCATATTTTTACACCCCCAAGTCCATTTGTCAAATCTAATTTCTGTCTTCCCTTGGCACCCTAGCTTCACAGCAAAATGCCAGTGTAGAAGAGTAGATGACAGGGAAAAAATCTGCTTAACTTACATCACCCCTTCCTTGGAACACCTGCTGCCAGTGATCCCATAGCTCACCACAAACTTCGAAGGGATCTTTTTACTGGTGAACTCAAAGCAGCAAGTAGTTGGGGTGGTAGGACCATCTGAAAAAAATTCAAGAAAGAAAAGTTAAGTATGCTTTCTAAAATCTTCTGTCTTGTCTTGACTTCCTTTCCAAATTCCTTCCCTTCATTCTTTTAAAGCATGAGTACTTAAAGAAAAGGAAGGGAAAGGAAGGAAAGATATGGAGCTCAAACCTCTTCATCTCCATCTCCAATCACCTTTCTTTAATGTGAGAAGGCATCCTGGAGTTTCATATTAGCATCCCATCCCAACCTGACAAAATTTCTTGGAGACACTACTCATTAAAACTATGCTGGATGAATTGAGCTTTGGAGGTGCAGTACCTTGGTTTTCTTTCACTACGTACAGGTATCAGAGGAGGAAACATCACCGTGATCTTCCTGCCCTCCTAAAGCCCCTATCCATGGAAATTATGCTGAAGCAAAGGATGGAACTTTCATTTAATGTCAAGTTAAAGTTCTAAGCCTCCAAACAAAATTTTTCAAAGAGTTCTTGCCCAGTTCCAGACATGCTTTTGCCACATGGCATGGAGTTTCTCCTCAAGTTGATCACCTATTATATTAGAGGCTGTTGGGGTGATAGCTAAATTGAGAATCTGTTCTTTAGAAACATGTTGATAACATGAAATGATAGAAAAATCTTGGAATGGGACTAGACCTTAATTCTTCTACTTACTAGCTCTGAGTGATCTTGGACAAATCTCTTGTCCTCAAGTTCCCCTTATCTAAAATTACATCATACATCTGATGTATAATGAAAACACAGGGATAAGAGAATGTTCCTCATGCCTCCTTGGGTGGGAGGAATAAAAGGACCAAACATACTTACAGGGTGAAGCATGAACCTGACAGCAGAGGGCAGCAATGATGAGGACCAAGTACAGAACAGCTCCAGAGACTTTCATGATGCTGTCAGGGAGAAGGCAGACAGAGAACAAGTTCAACAGCTTCCAAGTTTCTGCCTCTCTGAATGTCTGCCTTTCTTCTCCTCCCTTTTATTGGAGAGGGAAAGGGATGATGGGGAAAGAAGGCCCTCCCTCACTTTGGAGACGTCATGGAGAAAGAATGGCAAGGAGCCTCCCAAATCTGCTGAGGATACAACAGGACTCTGGGGAGTTTGCCAGGAAGTGAGAGAGGGAAGCTGTGGCTTCTGACTCTAAATGATTGCCATTTTGGTGCTGAGACAATATTGCTAAAGGTGATGCCAAAGCTCACGACAGGAAATGAGCTCCCTGGGCTATTCTTCAAAACCTGACTTTCTCTGAAATTAGAAATCTTTCTCCAGAAAAGGAAGGGATCAGGGAAGCTAAGTTGGGGGAGGGATAAATGGTAATATTTAAGAGTCATTTCATAATTCCAAAGTTTAAAGCAGTATTAGCCCAATTTTTAAGGAAAAGGAAGGAGATCTTCTCCAAGTAAGATTGGGGCCCCTAATAAAACTATGCCATCTTCGTTGACAGATCTCCAGGTTAATTGAAAAGGAATGGGTTAATGAAAGCAGAGTACCCTTTTATTCTCCAGATAGGTTCTTTCCAGGGGAAAATTCAGAGGATGAATGAGAGAGAAATGTGAAAAGAAGTCTATTAATGAATATTCTTCAATGGTAACATCAGGACTTAATGTTTATTAGGTGGGTACTAGGAAGGTATTTTGAGCAAAAGAGTAGCATGAGCAGAATGTCAAGTTAGTCTTGCTAAACCTCTGTGATATACCCTATTTCCAACCTGGTATACTAGCCTCTATATTATATTTAAAATACTCATTTCTCCTTTCTTTTCTAGCTCTATGGTCTTGAATCTCTGTGCCTTTGATCAAGAGGCAGTTTGGTTTGAAAAACAGACAAACAAACAAACAAAAAAACAATGAGCTTAACATCAGAACAGAAAACCATCTTCAAAATTTGGATCAACCACTTAGGAGATGGTTGGTCTTGAATAAGTTCTTCCCCTCAGGAGGTCTCAGTTTCCTTCTTGGAAAGATGAGGAAGCTGAACTAGTAATGCTTTACATTTACTTCCAGCCCTGACACTTCTGTTATTTTATGGCAAAGGAATTTCAGAGGGGAAATGTATATTTATATAATGTTCAGTAAGCTCCCAAGGTCAGATTCAAGTCATATCCAACAGGGATCAAAGACTCCCCATGGTCAGCAAAGGTTCTATCCTGGGCCCTCTTCTCTTTTCTCTCTATTCTATTTCACTTGGTGATCTCATCAGCTCCTAAGGATTCAACTATCATCTCTAAGCAGATGATTCTCAGATCTGTTTTAGTACTAAACTCTCTCCTGACTGTAAGTATTATACCTCCAACTGCCTATTGGACATCTCCAAATGGATGTCACATAAAAATCTCAAACTCACTATGTACAAAATTGAAGTCATCTTTCCCATTCTCACCCCAATTTCAGACTATCTTCCCTTCTAAACTTCCTTTTTACTGTTTGGAGGATTCCCACATTCCTAGGCATCCAGGGTCACTATCTAGGCAGGATCCTTGAGTTCTCATTTTTTTTTCAGACCACCCCCATCCAGTGTAAAATCTATTGTCATGTCTGATTGATACTTCCTTGCTAACATCTTTTATATATGTCCCTTCCTCTTGGTGCAGACCTACCAACAGTATACCACAATAGTCCAGGCATTATCATTTCATGTCAGGTCTATTGTGATATACTGCTAGGTGGGCTTCCCCAACCCAAGTTTCTCCACATTCCAGTCCATCTTCCACTTTGCTGCCAAATTTAGACCAGATCTGACAGTGTCTTCTCCTTATTCTGTTAATGCCAGTGACTCCCTATGACTTCTTCAATCAAATATAAAACCCTTTCTTTGGCTTTTAAAGCCCTTAATAGCCCAGTTCCTTCCTATCTCCCAAGTCTCTTTATACATGAATTCTCTGATAATAATTTATTTATTTATTTATCAGGTATATTACATATATCTGATAATAATTTATATATCAAATAATTTCTGATCCAGTGCCATTATCCTCTTTTCTGTTTCTCATACAAGACACTCTGTCTCCTGACTCCATGCATTTTTTACCGGTTGATCATGCCTATATACTATTCCATGTCTGTATATTCTTCATTCTTCTCAGCCTCCTAATTTCCCTGGCTTTCTTCACCTCTCAGTTATAGTCCAACCTTCTATAAGTAGCTTTTCCTGGTTCCTTTCAAATGCTTGGGCCTTTCTGCTCAGATTATGTCCATTTACCTTGTATAGATTTTGTATGTATATAATGGTTTGCATGTTGTCTTTCTTAATGGAATTTGAGCTCCCTGAAGGCTAGGACCATAGTTTTTGCCTTTCTTTGGTGTTCCCAGTGAGCACTCAACAAATATCCCTGGACTTGGCCTGTTGATTTCATTGTCCCCGGATCATTTCCTCATCATTCATGTGAGATGATTGACATTGAGTGCTGACTGATTACCTTGAAGTTTTTTCAAACTCAAATTCTCTCACCACAAGTTGTGGCGTTTATATTCAAGTGTTTGGGAATGCTAGCTATTGAAAAATTCCCTTGGCCTTCCTTACCTGAGCTCCCTGAGGAAAATTGGCAACTCTATGTAAGCTTAGTTGCCACTTGCCACTTAGGTCAGGGTGAGGAGTCATCCTGAACTAGAAATCATTCTTTGATCAATAGTACTGGATTTCAGACAACACTTGTATCATGCAGAAGTCTGTCACATAGAGATACGTTTACTGGAAAGATGATTCAACTAGATCAGGGATGTCGATTTTAAATAGATACAGGAGCCACCAAACTGTGCATAAGGACTCCTGTGGTCTATGTATTGACTTTGGAAACCACATTTCATTTTTAAAAATTAATTATTTTATTTGGTTAACTTTTTTCTGATTGCATTCTAATTTAGTTCAGGCCATACTCCAGAGAGTTATGGGCCTCTTGTGGCCTGAGGGTGACATGTTTGACATCTTTGGGTTAGATGACCTCTAAATTCTTATTTGACCTTATAGTGTGACCATAGGATTTCATGTCATGATGTAAAAAAAGGTAGATTTATTATACAGAGAATTTAGTTTAAATTTATTTCATTTATTACTTGTGTGACCCTGGGAAAATCATTTAACCTCTCCCATCAGTTAAATGAGTATAATAATAATACTTATACTAGCTACCTAACAGGGAGTATTGTGAAGGAAGTATTTTGTAAACTTGAAGGGACTCTTATTTCTCACTTAACAATCTTATGTGCTGACCATACATTAATTATTGGAGTGAGCTTGGAGGAAGTGGTTGGGTGAGACAAGACAGGATTAGATCATTGGAGCTCCTGACCTTCAGAAAACCAAACTGCATTTTCTAGAACAAGGGCATCTCCGAGAAAGTAGATGAGGTCGGCGAGTTTATTTGCATGCAGCTTTTTGCATGCGGCTTGGTCACTTATGATAAAATAGATTTCAGAGATGAGATTCCAAATCAGACAAGAAAAGTTAGAAAATTCTGTGAAGTCAGAAGCGTGGAGCAATGGGTAGCTCTTATGGATAGAGGTGCACTGCTCTACTCAAAGCCTCACTGGACTGGAAGTTAGGAAACCTGGGTTCCATTCCCATTTCTGCTACTTATTTATTGTGTGACATTGGGCAATCTCTGAACATCAATTTGTTTCCCTGTAAAATATATGGTTTAGATTAATTAATTTCTAAGACCATTTGATTCTTCCTTTAGCACCTTACAGATCAACCCAACAATCATTTATTGAAGCTATTCTGTGTCAGCATTATTTTAGGTTCTGTCAGTACATGGGAGAAATTGGCAAGTTATTAAGCTTATGGAGTCTGTAAGAGAGATACAAAAGGAATAAAGATAAGCTTAACACAGAGTAGGGAGTGATGGAGGCAACAGGAAGATCCACACATCATGCTTTATAAAAATTTGAAGAAAGAGAATGCTTTCAGCTGGGAGTGTGGGAGAGAGGGTGACAATTAGGCAAGATTATATACAGGAGGCGATTCTTAAGTTGATCCTTGTAGGAAGAGAAGGATTTCTTCAGGGAAAGACGAGGAGAGAGGGAAGTCCAGACATGAGGGTAAGTCTGTGAATGCATGGAGGCTGGATGTGGCAAGGTAAATTCACAATATCTCTTATATTCATCATCTTCTCTCTTCTGACCCTACCACTAACCTGGTATAGGTCTTTATTTCCACAGTACAATAGTCTGTTGATTGATCTCCTTGTCTCTAGTCTCTGTACTATTCTCCATTCCGGTGTCAAATAAATCTTCCTAAATCACATATCTGAACATGTCATCTTTCCCCTGTGTCCTATTAACTCTAGGAGCAAATTTCAAAAATTCTTCATTTGACTCCCAAGACCTTAATCTACCTCTCCCCTCTCCTTCCTCCCAGCATGTGACCTGTGATTCAGTGATAGTAGCCTCCTTGCTCTTCCTTGCAAATAAATTTCTATCTCCTAACGCTAAGCGTTCTAAGTATTTTCACTGTCCCCCAAAGCTTGGATGTGACTCCTTCTTCTTTTGTGCTGTCTGGCTTCTCAACTTCCTTGAAATTTCAGCTAAAATTCCATCTTTTACAAGAAGTCCTTCCCAGGTCTCCTTCATCTTAGTGCCTTCCTTCTGAGATTATCTCCCATTGTATATAACCTGTTTGAAGATTGTGTTCTGTGCGCTTCTGGGGAACAATGACTGTCTTTCCCCCTTCTTTGGGTCTCCAGGGAATAGAAAAGTAGCTGGCACATAATTCATGCATTCTAGTTGACTGATGTTTAGTACCTATTGTGCTGGGCTTGGGGCCAACCATACCTAGGTTAGATTCTGCTTTATATACCATTTGTTGCCTATGTAGCCTGTGGAATTATTCCACTTCTCTAACTCGGATCCTTTATCTGTAATATGGAGTTAATACCATCTATCTCACAGAATTGTAGTAGTCATGAGGAGCAAATGAGAGAATATATGGAAAGCACTTAGGAACTTTGAAGATTTATACAGATGTGCACTATGATCATTTGAGAACCATGAAGCCCAAAGGGGTATTTGATTGACCAAGGGCCCCTGGGACATCTGAGCAAGAAGAACCATCTACCACATATTAGTGGGGACTTCAGAGAATTTGGTCAGGGAGTGAATTACTTTTGCAATTTCTCTCTTTGAGTTCCTTCCACTTTTGAATCCAAAGGCTAGAGACTTTCCTGCTGACATTTAGAATGAAACCTCAGTGTTCACAAGTTTGGCGATTCTCCTGACCATTCTCCAGCAGACTGATCAACTTTTCTCTTTCTTCCCTCACAGCTGTTTCTTCATGGGAAGAAGACTGGTGACGGTGACTCGAAATAATTTTGAGGCATAGTAGCCACCTACAAGCATCTCTAGCTTTTGTTCTGCTAATAATTTATTTTCTTTTAACTTTATTTTTACCTCTTTTATTTGGTTGTTCCCATTCCCATTATTCTAGACATTGTGTATAGGTTCTGCTTACATCTCTTTGTTCTTGTAAATCTCATGCTTCTCTGAGTTCCTCCTATATATTTTCTGGGCACATTCATATTCCATTAATTCATGCCCCCTAAGCTGTTTAGCTATTTCCTCACTTGACAAGAATTCATTTTCTTTCCATTTCTTTGCTACTATAAAACATACCACTATAAATATGTTGGTGTATAGGGTCTTTATTTCTCCTTTTGACTTCTGGTTGAAATCTCTGGGTCAAAGGGTATGGCCAGTTTAGAAACTTTCTGCTAATGATTTATTTATGCTTATTTTTATTTATTTAAGTTATTTATGTAAACTTATTTCAACTGTTTCCACATCACCTCCACTTCCCATATTTCTCTTCACTTCCTCAACCAAAGGTTTTCCTTGAAAAAGTTGTCTTTTATTACCTCACTTCCTCTTTTCTCACTTTCTTCTAAAGCTTTTGAAATCTGACTTCTGATTTCATTACTTAAATGAAACTGTCCTCTGCAAAGCTATCAAGAATCTCTTACCATATCCCCCCCCCTCCACCCCTGTCCACCTCAATTTTTTTTATCCCCTTTGGACTTTTATGATAGTGTTCCTTTTGGTTCTTCTCCTACTTATTGGAGTTTTCTGTTCCAGTCTCTTTTTATTGATTCATCATCTATTTTATGTCCTTCTAACCATAGGTGTTTCCCCCAGGACTTTATCAGGGACTCTCTTCTTTCTTCTTTTCGTTCTCTCATTTAGTAACTTCAACTTGCATGGGTTTGATGATCATCTCTATGAAAATGATTCTCTAATTCACATATTTAGCTCAAATCTTTCTTCTGTCTTCCAGTCCCACAGTACCAACTGCCTCCTGGATAATTAGAGCTGGGCATCCTGTAGTCATGTCAAATTCAACATGTCATTACTTTTCTCCTAAAATTCTACAACTGTTCTGAAGTTTTCAATGACTGTTCAGGGAACCGCCATCTTTCCAGTCAAGCTTGGTCTTTGTCTTTGACTCTACTCTTCCTCATTTCATATAACCAAGTGATTACCATGGTAATTCTACCTTAACCCCTTATTGTGCATATATTCACATGGCCAGCATCATAGTTTAGGTCCTCATCTCCTTTCTCCTGGACTATTACAATAAACTTTTTTACTTTCTGTCTTAGTAACAACTCTAAGACAGAAGGGCAAGGGCTAGACAAATGGGGTTAAAGTGACTTTCACAGGGTCACACAACAAGGAAGTTTCTGAGGCTAATTTTGAACCCAGAACCTCCTATCTCCACATTAATAACCTCTTAACTGATTTCCCTGATCAAAATATCTCCTTATTCTACTTCAACCTCCATATATCTGACAAAAGGATTATCCTAAAGAATTGATCTAACTATGTCAAAATCCCCTATTCAATAAATTCTTTATTGTTGGTTGTGAAGAACCAGATCCTATTCCCTTCCCTGACCCCCAGACCCCATAGAGCCCCTGCAGGCAAGTTAATGAAGAACCAGTTACCACACCCAGTGTACCCCTTCCCTGACCCCCTCATCCCTAGAGCCCCTGCAGGCAAGTTAATGAAGAAACCAGTTACCACACCCAGTGTACCCCTTCCCTGACCCCCTCATCCCTAGAGCCCCTGCAGGCAAGTTAATGAAGAAACCAGTTACCACACCCTGGAATGTGCTAGGAGTTGATAAGGACTCCAACCCTAGAAGTTCCTACCCACTCCAGTGTATAAAAGACCTTCAAGCCCCAAATTCAGGGCTTGAGTCATTTTTTGAGTGCCAAACCCAAACTGCAGTTTGTTTAATAAACTCCCTCCTGTGTGTTACATCATTGGTTATTATTTCATCCTGGGGATCGATTCACCTGGCACTTCAGTTGTTCAGTTGTTTTGGTTGTGTCTCACTCTGTGACCCCATCTGTGGTTTTCTTAGCAAAGATAATGGAATGGTTTGCCATTTCCTTCTCCAGCTCATTTTACAGATGATGAAATTGAGGCAAACTGGATAAGTGACTTTCTCGGGGTCACATCGCTAGTATTTGAATTCAGGAAGATGAGTCTCCCTGACTTCAAGCCCTCCATTTCATATTTCTCCACAATTTTTATATTATTTTCAACCTCCTGATACAATACTCCTCTCAATGTACTCAATGGTCCATTTAAAACTGGCCTTTTTCCTTAAATAGGAAAATTCATCTGCCATCATCATCTGAGTATGGCAGGAATCAAATTAAAATATAATTGGGAATTATTAAACAAAATAAGCAAGAATCCAATAGAAATAGATAACGTCAATATTTTGTTTTCTAAGTCAATGTGCATCCTGAAGGGCTCCTTATAAATGACTAAGTACACTCTGTATCTACTTGAGTTTGACATCACTGCTTTATGTAGTGATCACTTTCTTCTATTTTTATATCTTCAGAAATGATTATTGTGTCTGGCATAAGAGTTGCTACTTAACAAATGCTCATCAAGTAATTTTTTTTCTCAGTAAGTCCATTCTCAATACAGAATCATTCTTTCTATTCAGGAGTAAAAAAGAAAGAGAACAATTAGTCATGTAGCAAAACTAACCAACATATGAATTACATACTAATGGCTTCTTAAGTGGCCCCTAAGAGGGTTCATGGCCCAAGAGAGGGGCCCTCTTAAATAGTACAAGAATCCTTAATGCTTTTTGAATGAGTGCTCTGTCTATCAATAGATCACGACTCACCTCAATCTGATCAAGGCTCCACTCTGACTGGTTGCAAAGTGACTCTATGCTTTGTGGTCAACTGGTGATGAACCCCTCAAAATATAATGAGATTAAGGGGGAAGCTGGATGGCTCAATGCATTGAGAGCCATACCTGGAGCTGGAGGACCTGCTTTCAAATCTGGCCTCAGACACTTCCCAGCCGTGTGACCCTGGGCAAGTCACTTAACCCCTATTGTCTAGTCCTTACCATTCTTCTGCTTTGGAACCAATATCCAGTATTGATTCTAAGATAGAAGGAAGGGGTTATTAACATATATATTTTTTCATATATATAATGAGATTAATCTTCAGATGACAGTCATATAGTTTATCATTAAGAGACCGAATATAGGGGAGAAGGATAAGATACTCATCTTCACATATGAGCTCTGTCACAGGTTCACTTAGCCTAGAATCATCTATCTATTAATCTTCTTTCCTTCTATCCATATATATTCTATCTATATACATACAAAAATGTATATATGTAAACACATATATTTCATTGATACTTTTCTTCTTCTCCTCTTCCTCTACCTTCTACTTTTCCTTCTCAAGATCACTCCCCCAAACTCCAAAATTTAGTCATCATGTCAACTCATTGCTACTTAGTAACCACAAGCAAGATAACTTAGTTCTTGGAAAAACAATTTCGCAAGTACAAAATTCAGCCTGCACAGTGCAGTAATCATCCCTCATTCCTTCTTCACTAATACATTCCTCCAACTTTTCAGCAACAAAAATGATGAAAGGGATAGAGAATAGTGCCTTTATTTTATTATTTTTTTTTCTTTTTTGAAAATTTTATTTAATTAGTCAATTTAGAACATTTTTCCTTGGTTACAAGAATCATATTCTTCCCCTCCCCTCCCTCCACTCCTTCCCGTAGCCAATGTACAATTCCACTTGGTTTTACACATGTCCTTGATCAAAACCTATTTCCATGTTGTTGATGTTTGCACTAGGATGTTCATTTAGAGTCTATATTTCCAATCATATCCCTAATCATATCCCTTTCAACCCATGTGGTCAAGCAGTTGTTTTTCTTCTGTTTCTACTCCCACAGTTCTTTCTCTGGATGCAAATAATGTTCTTTCTCATAGATCCCTCTGAGTTGTTCATGATCACTGCATTACCACCAATGGAGGAGTCCATTATGTTCAATTGTGCCACAGTGTATCAGTCTGTGTATCATGTTCTCCTGGTTCTGCTCCTCTCACTCTGCATCAATTCCTGGAGGTCATTCCAGTTCACATGGAATTCCTCTGAGAATAGCTCTTTTAAAAGAAAGTTAAGAAAATAAGGGCTGTTTAGCTTTGAGATCTAGTTAACATATAACATATTCGTGCCTCTTTTCTGCCTATTATTCATACTACTGGAATTAGTAAAATCTATCATATTTTCTTTTATATAGCTTTCATATTAATATCCCTTCCTTGTCAAATGTCAAATTCCCTCACAATGTGACACTAATGTGTCAGCTTCCCAATTTCCTTAACATTCTTCTATCCTTTAACTTCCTACTTCAACTGTATCCAGCTGTGCTCTGATGATTCTCTCCACCCCCACTTTCTTCATCATCTTCTTCCATGAAGGAAGCACTTCCTACTGCCTTTCCACTCCCAGGGGGGAAGTGGATAGGTCAGCATATTCCTTGTTCCTCATTTCCTCTTTCAAGCCATTTTTTTAAAAATCCATCTTTCCTTTCTGAATTAAAAAGACACAATGCACTATTTCTTGCCCAGGCTATTTAATCCTGTGTAAGCCTGGGCAAGTCCTTTAATCTTTGTGAGCCTCAGTTTCCTCTTCTGTAAAATAAGAGTTGGATTAGATGTTGTCTAAAATACCTTACAGCTTTAGGTCTATGATGCTATGATCTCATGCTCCCCTATCTCCTTTGGAAATTTTCTCTATCCATTGCCTCATTTCTTTGTTTCCTTAATTCAACAGACTTTTATAAAGTGCTTACTATATATAGCATACTGGTATAGGTTACTGAAAGAGAAAGGAAGTTCAGATAAAACATGGTCTTTGCCTCACCTTCAGTCTCCCTCTGTCTCTATCCCTGACTCTTTAATCCATCCATCTATCCATCCATCCATCCATCCATCCATCCATCCATCCATCCATCCATCCATCCATCCATCCTGTCTGCCTGCCTATCTGTTTGTCCATATGTTCATCTATCTGTCCATCAGGTTATCTATCTCTCAATGTTTCTATGTATGTATCTCTACCTATCCATCATCTCTACCTATCAACATCTACCTATTTATCTCTCTATCTCTCTCCCTCCCCCCACCTCCATCCCTATCTTGTCTGCCTGCCTGCCTGCCTGTCTCTCTGTCCATATGTTCATTTATCTGTCCATCTGCCCATCTAGCTATCTATCTCTCAATGTTGCTGTGTATGTATCTCCACCTATCCCCCCACCCCCTCTGTTACCTCAATGTAGATATGTATCTGTCTTTCTATCTCTCTATTCATGCATGATGTGCCAAGCATTTTGCTAAATGCTGGGGACCCAAACTCAAATGTGAGACAATGTTCTTATAAAGAAGAGGGGAAAACACCTAGCAGAAGTGCACTACAGTTAAGTGAATTTTTGCCTGCAAAATCACCGGAGAAGACCCTTAAGAAAGCAATTATGAGCCCATCCCAGAAGTAATGGAATATCGAAATGATTATAGTTCTCAGGAATGAAGTAGAAAGGGGAAGAAGAGAACATATATAATAGAAGATACCCAATGCCTGATATGGGTCAATGAGTGATATTTCATATTTCCCTATTTTCCAAGGATTCCAGGATAATGATTAATAAAGTCCCATCTGTTGTCCTCATTGCTAAATTTTCATTTTGCTTCTTTTAAACATTATAGTTGGTTAAGAAAGCAAAAGGAAAGAGAAAAGGAAGTGGAGAGCATCTCATTCCCTAAGGCCAACTTTGAACATTTATTATTCATTGCATTCATCAGTCAGTCCATAGGTATGTATTAAGTGCTTCCTATGAAGCTTCTTGCTCTAATGGTCTTGAACTGAAGTCTCTGAGACATGTTTTATTATTTGCATATTGTGTTATGCAGTGGATAGAGTTTTGGGCCTGAAGTCAGTATGAACTGAATTCGAATCCAGCTTCAGGCACTTGCTAACTGTGTGACCTTGGGCAGTTCATGTAACAACAAAGGTTTGGGACAACTAGGTAGCACAATAGATAGAACACGGGGTCTGAAGTTAAGGGGGCCTGGGTTCAAATCTCTCCTCAGACCTGGGTGACCATGGTCAAGTCACTTAACCCTGATTGCCTAGCCTTTGCCTCTCTTCTGTCTTAGAGTTTGTGCTAACAGAAGATAAGAGTTTAAAAAAAGAAAAAAAAAAGGTTTATTTCAACTGTAAAATGGGGACAATAATAGCCCTATTTCCTAGGTTTGTTTTGAGGATGAAATAAGACAGTACTTGTAAGACACTTAATTAGCACAGTATCTAATACATGGTAATATAACTGTTTGGTTTCAGGGGATGGTAATTAGGCCAGTAACCTGGTATGGAAAGGCTACCCAAGCCCAGGGCAGACAGAGCCAGACCCTGAGCTAATAAACACAGACCACTGCAGAACACAGGGACAGTTGGTTTTATTTAATAAACAAGAGAAGGTGGAAGGGAATTTGGGATAATCTAACGGAAGGTTAATCTACCGAAACCCACCAGATCTAAATATCCCTTCACAGGGATTTCTTCTTAGTAAATTTCCTCCTCTAATTCTCTCTGACTCCCTAAATCTCCAGTCCGATCTTAAACAAAACTCTCAACTGAACCCCCTTTGTTGGACTTAAGGAAAGGGTCCGTGTAAGGCTTTGCTAGGGCCAGGGAAGGTCTTAGATCCAAAAAGGATACAGAATTGATCTCATGATTACTGTAGATGGATCAGGTCACAGCAAGCAAATAGCAATCAGGAAAGGACAGGATTAGCCACCAAGGAAATTTGCAGCCACCACCTCCAGAGATTCTCCAGAGAGCCAGCTAACAGCCTTGGTCCCAGCCTAAGCCTTCCAGAATCTTCCCGCTAGTCTCATGCCACTTCTCTCTGCAAACTTCAACACTTTCCTTACAACAATAGGAAGAGCTATACAAATAATTTTTGTTGTCGTTCACTTGTTTCAGTCATTTCCAATGCTTCATGATCCCATTTGTGGTTTTCTTGGCAAGGATATTGGAGCAATTTTCCATATCCTTTTCCAGTTTATTTCATAGAAGAGGAAACTGAGGCAAACAGGCTTAAATGGTTTGCCCAAGGTCACACATCTAATAATTCTTTGATGCTAGATTTGAATTCAGGCCTTCCTGACTCCAGGATTGGGTTTTCTAAAAATTGCATTATGTGGTAGACATATAAATATTTATTTATTAATATTATTATTAACATCATCATTTTTTTTGTTATCTGTAGACTCTCAGAGTCAAAGAGAGGAAAAATCCCACCGAATATAAACATCATTAAGTTTGGATTATGGCTTGAATTTCTTTCTTTTTTTTTTAACCTTTCCCTTCCACTTTAGAATCAATACTGTGTTTTGGTTCCAAGGCAAAAGAGTGGTAAGAGCTGGGCAATGGGAGTTAAGTGACTTGATCAGGGTCACAGAGATAGGAAGTATCTGAGGCTATATTTGAACGCAGGACTTGTCATCTCTGAGCCACCTAGCTGCCCTTCCTACTCTATCTAGTTTTGATAAAACAAATATCACCTGGGAATTTTATTCAATACATTATATACTGGAGTGAGTGTCTTTTAGCTATGAGACATGTCAGCGAGCAAATACACACCCCATAATGCTTTCCCCAATCTTGCCTCCCCCTTCAAAGTCTATCCAGATTTCATCGTTTCCTTGAAACCTTCTTACAACTCAGAAAGGATCCCTTCTTCCTCTGAATACCCTCTCTCTCTCATGGCACTTACTGCATTTCATCTCATATTAGAGTGATTTGTGTTCCTCTCTTGGCTAAACTGTCAGATTTTGAGGACCAAGACTGTGTTTTGTCCACTTGTAAATCCCCTTCAACTTCTCGAACAAGCAAGGTACCTAATTAATATTTTCTAAACTAAATTGAATTGACCCGACCAACAGTCTTTTTGTTTTTCAAAGCTTTTCAGAGAGCTTTCAGAAAAGCTAAGGGAATTGTTCAAGGTCACACAGGAACACATACACGTTTCTTGAACTTTTTTAATCTTATTTCCCTCCAAATAGACTCATCTTTTCACTTCAGAGGACATCATCTCTTGGAATTGATGAAAACATTGTCATTTTCAGTGTTAGCGACTCAGAGTCTGAGGAGGAAGGAATGAATCAGAGCAACATAGGACCTTGGGGACCCATTATTTCTTTCTGTTAATTCACTATTGGAATCCAGCTATGGAGCAGAGACTTTCTGTCTTAGAGCAGTAGGAGGAAGAAGCGGGAATTCCCAGACTGTCTCTATGTTGGAAATTCCCAGCAGATGGACAAGAGAATGGTTTTTGTCTAGAAAACTCTTGGAATGTTGGGTCAAGTCCAGAAGCCTACTTCCAAGTCATATGCTAGGCTAAAAGCCCAATTTTTTATGGCTATGCTCACAGTTAAGTGTGAGAATGACTCAACAAAGTTTCTAGTGAGCTTTTTTCCTGAGGGTGCAGAGGGGTATAGAGGGAAAAGGGAGCTCTTGGAGGTAAATAAAGGAAAGACTCAAAGGTATACTAGAGAGGAAAATTTACATTTATTTTCATAAATTCATTCTTTGATCCTTTCACCCCCCAGCACTACCTACCACCTCCACTCTCAGATGAAGGATGGAAACTTTCTTTTGGTGAATAATCACAGCTTTTCAGACCCTTCCCCATACCCTCCCATGTGCATTTGGTCGAAGGGGAAAAAAGGAAGTGAAAGGGGGCTTCCTTAGAAAGGTTTCAGGCACTCCTCAGTGGTGGAGCCCTCTGACCCAGCCTGAGTATAAAGGGCTTGGTATTTGGAGCAAGTGGTAAATTATGTGTCATTGACTTGTGACCTCTCATTTACAACTTCTTCTCAACTCCAGAAATCCCTGTGGAGGTCCAATGTGGTAAACCTCCCAGGCCTTTGATGATGGCTCACCACTTTTTTTTCTTCAATTTAAAAAAGTGGCTTTTACTCAGTACTGGTGAATCCCTTGCCTTCCTCCTGGGGCCTTATGTTTTGTTTGTCCATGTTTGGGGTGGGTAGGGAAGGTTATGCTCTTGGTCAACTCATCTACCAAGTTGTTTCATCTTACTTACCTAAGTTCCAGGATCTTCCAATTATTCTGCCTTTACCTTCTCTTCCATCTTCTCCAAGGATGGTCAGATGAACCCTTTTTTTGCCTTGTTTTCTAGCCATTTCCTCCCTATTGGGATTCTCATTGATATAGGAAATGCTGATGGGAGCCACTGTCAGACCTGAATTAAGGGCAGAAATGAAGAAGAAAATAGTAGAAGAGAGAGAAAGAATAGAAAGATTTAGAAGAAAGAAAGAGAGAAAGAGATGTGGCAGAAATAGAGTAACCAAAGATCTCCTATACTGTGAGGGATCTACTTTTATGCTACAGCCTGGATTTCTTTGTAATCTATGCTTATCTCCTACCACTCATTCTCTCCTCATCCTGATATGGAATATTGTTTTGTTGTAAGGCTAGTAGATGATGCAATGCTGTCTGGATTTGGAGTCAGGATGACATGAGTTCAAATCCCACTTTTGACATTTACTAGCTGTGTGACCTTGGGCAAATCATACCACCTCTATTATCTTCACTTTCCTCATCTAGAAAATGGGGATAATAATAGTACCTACTGGGGGCAGCTAGGTGGCTCAGTGGATAGAAAGTCATGTCTAGAACAATGTGGTCCTGGGTTCAAATTTGACCTTAGTCACTTCCTAGCTATATGACTCTGGGTAAGTAATTTAAACCCAAATCATTACTGTTCATAGATCTTCTGCCTTGGAACCAAGACATAGAATTAATTTGAAGACAAAAGTTAAGGATTTTTAAAAAATAGCACCAACCTCAAAAGGTTGTTGTGTAGCTCAAATAAGATTACATATGTATATTCTTTGTAAAATTGAAAACAATATATGCACGCTGACTTTGATGATGGTGATGCACAATGTATGGAAAATTCATATAGCCCATATTGTGGCATATACCTGAATGGACTATCACCATATGGTTAATACTAATGTTGATATGTTATTTCTCTGAATCATGGAGTGACACCATCTCAAGAAAGACAGTTTTAGGTGACTTACAGAACACTAGAAAGACATACTTTGTATGTGTGTGTGCGTGTGTGTTTTGGCTATCATGAATTACAATTGGTGATTTTATAGGAGAAGTGATTTAAAGGGCATCATTAAGAGATGTCTATTCCTACTAAAAAAGGATGGACATGAAACAAGTGTGAGAAAAAACCAATGAACTGCCAAAGTATGGCATTGGTTTCCATGAAATATTAATATAATTAGATGATGGTCTCAAGTAAATTGAAAGAATTTTCTATAATTAGTATACTTTTCAATTTTGTTCATTCATTCATTTGCTCACTCATTGATTTACTTATTCATTCATTTACTGAATCTATTTATTCACTTGTTTTTCTCTGCCTTTCCCTTCTTTCTTCTTCTCTCCCTTCCTCTTCTCTCCCTTTCCTCTGTTCTCTTCTTCCTTCCTTTGCACTCCTTTCTCCTCCCCCTTTCTTCTCTTATCCTTTCTTCTCTTCCCCCCCGCCCCTTTCTGTATCTATGTATTTCAGGCTGAAAATATAAGGGCTATTCACAGGCCAATACTATGTTGAACAACACAGAATCTTTGACTTGCTCTCTTTTTCAATCTGAGCTAATTCACTCATCCTTAGTCAATTCAATCACTTTCATCTTGGGAACTCACCATATATAATGTTTAACAGTGTGGAAACCCAATTGACTTATTTCACTGTGTCTAAGAACTTGTGAACTCAAAATATTCTTCAGCTTCTGTCTTTTGGATAACAGGGATTATAGGTATGCACCACCATACCTGGCTTTTTTTTACTTCTTTATGAAACTATTTTAGATGCCTCTCTTTCTTACATCACATTTATTTCTAAACATCTATCCCCCCAAACGAAACAGTGAGACTTGTTTTCATTTTCATAAATGAAAAAAGTTATGCAAAGTCAAAAAATAAAGTTATTTTATCTTATAGTGTATATTCAACATTTGTGGTCCCTCATCTCTCTACTTTGAAGGGGGGGGTGCCTTTCAGTGGCAGTTTTCTGAGGTCAAAGTTTGTTATTATTACAACTAATCAATGTTTGACTTTAGTTTAGTTTTTTTTCCACTTACTTTATTATAATCATTATGTATATTGTTCTTTTCTTTCTATTTATTTTATTCTGTATCAGGTAATATAAGCCTTCCTATGTTTTTCTGAGTGAGTATTGTTTGTAATTCCTTTAGTACAATTTATTACATTCCAATGCCACCGTTTATTCAGCCATTCCCCAAACAATGGGATACCATTTTATTTCTAATTTTTTTTATCATCACATAAAATGTTACCATGAATATGTTGGTATACATGAGTTCTTTTTCCTGAGGCTGACTTTCTTTAGATAAATAACCAGTAGTGGGATATCAGGTTCAAAGACTATGAAACACTTAGTGACTTTTATTATATTGATCCAACTTGGTTTCCATAATTGTTGGCCCAATTCACAACTACCAACAAAGTACTAGTTGACATGACTTGCCTCAACCCCTCCACATTGACTGATTTTTCCATTTTTTTGTCTTCTGCTGGATGTGAAATGAAATGTGAATTATTTTAAATTTTAATTTATATTATTATTAGTTATATAATGATTGGGAAACCTCATGATTCTTCTTTCAAAAACTGCTTATCAAGTATCTATTGGTGGATATCTCTAGATCTTATACAAAATTTGTTTTAACTCCCAGAAGCCTTGTGGCATAATGGATAGCCATTCTCAATGGGAGCAAAATCTGATTCAATACCCACCTCTGAATGAAGCTGCCTATATAATCCTGAGTAATTCACTTGACTTCTCAAGGTTCTATAAAACTCTATGTGACAAGAAGTTGTAAAGAAGATGCCAATCTACAGTCATAGAAGGAGTTCCTTACAAGGAATAAATGAATATAATTCTGGGTTGGGTCAAAAAGAAAAAAAATGGATCATCATTTCTACCAGAATGCATACATGGTCTCCTTTTACCTTGAACACCTAATTGTCATCTGAGAATGCCTTATTGGATTCTGAAGAAGAGATTACAATTTAGGAAAACATTAAAACAAAGGCAACAGTCATGATTTTTTGTTTGCCACAAAACCAAGCTAATCTCAGGAAAAAAGGGAGAGAAGTGAGATAAATGAAGTGTGGGGGTGGGGTGGGGAGAAAGAATATTAAGTTAATATATCGGTGTTATTTTTCTTTCCCATTACAAAATGTTTCCTGATGAAAAAAGAAAACATCAGATGTCAAAAAAAAGTTTCTCTGTTTAGTCTCACCCCTGGTGGGAGAATCCATAGTTGTAAAGAATTGGCTCAACTCAGATATCCTTCCTTCCCTCCATAGTTGAAATTGTAGAAGGGTGACAGAAAAAGAAAAGACAGATGGCATGTGGTTAGTTATCAAGACCAGAAGTCACTGGGCATTGTAAACTGTTGATGGAGCTGTGAATTGATTCAATCATTCTGGAAAGCAGTTTGTAATTAGCCAATGAATGTGATTAAAATGACCATACTCTGATTTAGAATTCCCAAAGCAAGGTCGTAACTACAAGGATCTCAAAGACATAAAGATGGTGCAACCATGTTAAAGGTGTTATTGTTCAGTTGTTTCAGTTGTGTTTGATTCATTGTGACTGTTTGGGGTTTTCTTGGGAAAGATACTGGAATGATTTGATATTTTCTTCTCCAGATTTTACAGATGAAGAACCGAGGCAGATAGGGTTAAATGACTTGCTCAGTGTCACACAGCTAGTAAGATTCTGAAACTACCTTTCAAGTCAGGAAGTTGAGTCTTCTTGCCTCCAGACCTGGCTCTCTCTCCACTATGCCACCTAGTTGCCCTTGTTTGTGTAGCAAAGAACTAGAAAAGAAACTAAAGTTTCTAGTTTCATCAAAATTTCTTCAGTTCTAAAATTTTACTTGAGGAATAGCCAAATCAATTGTGGCATGTGAATATGATGGTATATTACTGAGTGAATAGGAGAAATAATGAATTTGAAGAATTTAGGAAAACATGGTAGGACATCAAAATGAATGAATATCATTTATTAGGCACTTATGTGCCAAACGCTGTGCTAAACAATGGGGATTAAAATAGAAAAAAAAATACATATATAAAAGAAAGTTCAGCTGATAGGGAGATGGAGAGACCCAGAAGTCCTAAGGATGCAACAAGGTTTTTATTGTACAGGATAGGGAACCTAGAGGTAACCATTTATCACCACCACTGGCAAGGGAGAATGGATCTATAAGAATTTAAATTTAGGTTTTATGCCAAATATGAGAATTCTAAAGTAATATTGTGATCACTGATTTAAAGATATTATAGCTTAAGTCATAATGACTTATAGCAGTTTTACTTATGAAAAGATGGAAAGAGCAAAAATGGAAAAATGTAAATAAAAGGGACAGAAAGTACTGCCTAGCTATAAATACCCTAAGTTTAACCCTAATGTCTCCAGACTACAAATGCAAATCCAAAAGCAAATCTCACCAGAATCCACAGTCCTAATTAGGAAGCTAAAATATGAAGAACAAGGAGAAGCTGAAGAATCTGCTGCGAACCTTCAGTGCACACAAGGCTAAGACCACCAAGAATATCACCAGAACTCACGATGAAAGGAGTGTCCCGCAGAATTGCCAAAGAGCAGAGAGGTTCTCCTCACCAGAGAACCAAGGAAGGAATCACTCCACTCACGTCCACAGGATCCAAGGAAAGAGTTTCGTCCTCTAGTCTGGCTCACAGACACAGAGATGGAGACTGAATCCTCAAGCTGACCTTTTTAAAGCAGTTTTCTCAATGTCACTTCCTTTTGCTCCCCCCACTTTATGGGAACTAATCAAAGTTTTTCAGTTTGCCTAGCACTGCCCAACGTGTGTGGGGGATGGAGGGGCATTAGCCTCTGGAGTTGTCACTCACTCTAGGAAGTGACTTGTGAATTCTCATATTTAGTCACTGGTAAAGTACTAAGTAGGGGTACTTAAATTTTTCATTTATTAACTTAAAAGTTGCTGATTGATAGAGAGTTTGATTCACTCTTCACAAATATAACAGTGAGAAAGTAATAGGGAGTCCTGGCTTGCCTCCATCAGGGAGGTGGGTACTTGGATTAGAATCCAACAAGGAAGGGAAACAGAGAATAGAACATTGGCAGGAAGGGAGAAGGTGAGTTTTGGTAAGTTGGGGTAAGAGGAGGGGTGGGGTTAGGTTGGCACCAGTTCAAGTTAGTGCCTTCCAGGCTCCCTAGAGTGGTTGTGGGCAGGAAAACAATATAAAGAATTATGGTAACTGTCTAAATGGAACCACAAAAAAGGATTCCAAATTGAATTTTGTCTAACTGTAATGGTTACATTTGACTCTATGGAAATAATATGAGAATTCACTTCCTGGCTGTAGAAAGATTAATGTACATTAATAAATTATAATTGGAGCTGTGAATTGGTCCAACCATTATAGAAAGCAATTTGGAGAAAATGATTGAAATGTCTTTGCTTCTTGACCCAGCCATTGCCTTGATTTTTACTCCAAGGAGATTAAAGCTAGGATGAAAAATTCCATTGATATAAAACTATATTTTATCATCACCTTTTGAAGATACAAAGACCTAGAAACAAAATAGCAATGTTTTGATTCAGGAATACCTAAACAAATCATGGAGATGAGGAAATTTTACTGATAGAAGAAATCATCTCTCTTTTAATTTTGTTTTAAATTTAGAATATTTTCCATGGTTATATGATTCATGGTTTTTCCTTCCTCTCTTTTTTCCCTCTTCCCAGAGCCAACAAGCAGTTCCACTGGGTTCCATACATATATCATTGTTAAAAATCTATTTTCATGTTATTCATATTTGCAATAGAGTGATTTTTTAACATTAAAACCCCAATCATATCCCTATCAAACTACATGATTGATAATATGTTTTTCATCTGTGTTTCTACTCCCACAGTTCTTCCTCTGAATGTGGATAGTGTTCTTTCTCATAAGTTCCTCAGAATTGTCCTGGGTCATTGCATTACTATTAGTAGAGAAGTTCATTACATTCAATTGTGCCACAGTGTATCAGTTTCTGTGTACAATGTTCTCCTGGTAATGCTCCTTCTGTTCTGCATCAATTCCTGGAGGTTTTTTCAGTTCACATAGAAATCCTCCAGTTCATCATTCCTTTCAGCACAATAGTATTCCATCACCATCAGACACCACAATGTGTTCAGCCATTCCCCAATAGAAGGGCATCCCCTTATTTTCCAATTGTTTTTTTTTGCCACCACAAAGAGGGCAGGCAAAATTTTTTTTGTACAAGTCTTTTTCCTTATTATCTCTTTGGGATACAAACCCAGCAGTGGTATGGCTGGATCAAAGGGCAAGCATTCTTTTAAAGCCCTTTGCACACAATTCTAAATTGCCCTCAGAAATTATCTCTTTGAAGAATAGAGAGAAACCTGGGAAGTCTAATATTATATAATGCAAACTGAACCTGAATGAGGAGAATAGTGAGTGAACAAGGAACAAGGAACAATACCAAGTCACTGGTAAAGTACTAAGTGGGGGTACTCAAATATGACCTCAGCTGCTTACTAACCATGGGACCCTGGACAAGCCATTTAACCCTATTTGCTTCTGGTCCCTCAACTGTCAAATGAGCTGGAGAAGAAAATAACAAACCACTTCACAACCTCTTCTAAGAAAATCCCACAAGAAGTCCAAAGAGTCAAAGATGACTGAACATCAAATAACTCAAAGAAGAGATTCTTTCCTTCTTTGCAAAGATAAGGAGCTGTAGGAGAGAAATAGTTGTTCTTTTTTGTTTTGTTTTGGTATTTTGGACTCGTCCTGCTTTTTTTTTATTCAAAGATATTTATTTTCCAAATTACATGTAATAGAAATTTTCAACATATGTTTTCCAAGATACGATATGTCTCCCTTCTCCCTTCCCTCCCCTCCCCTGGGGATGGTAAAGCAATTTGATCTGGGCTTGGAGTGTATTATCATACAAAATATACTTCCACATTGGTCATTATTAAGAATATTTATATGAAATTAAATAAAACAATAAATAAAGTAATGTGAAAAATAGCATGCTTTGATTACTTCAATAATTCTTCCTCTGGAGGTGGATAGCATTTTTTTGCCATAAGTCCTTCAGAATTATCCTGGATCAGAGCTGAGAATCATTAAGTCTTCCACAGTTGATCATTGGACAAATTGCTATTACATTGTACAATGTTTTCCAAGTTGTACTTATTTTGCTCTGCATCACTTCGTGAATATCTTTCCAGCTTTTTCTGTAATCATCTTGCTTACCATTTCTTATAGTACAGTGATATTATTCCATCACCAACATATACCACAATATGTTCAGTCATTCCCCAATTGATGGACATCACCACAATTTCCAATTCTTTGCCACCACAAAAAGAGCTGCTATAAATATTTTTTGTACAAGAGGGCCTTTCTCTTTTTATGGTTTCTTTTATATACAAACTCAGTAGTGATGTTACAGGATCAAGGGGTATATGTAGTTTTTTAGTCCTTTTGGGCATAGTTCCAAATTGTCCTTCAGAATGATTCAATCACTTCACAACATCATAAACAGTGCATTAGTGTCCCAATTTTGCCACATTCCAACATTTAAAAAAAAAATTTTAAAAACCCTTACCTTCCATCTTGGAGTCAATACTGTGTATTGGCTCCAAGGCAGAAGAGTGGTAAGGGCTAGGCAATGGGGGTCAAGTGACTTGCCCAGGGTCACACAGCTAGGAATCCATTCAACATTTATCACTTTCCTTTACAGTTATATTGACCAACCTGACATGTGTGCTGTACCTCTGAGGCTTTTAAAATTATATTTCTCTAATCAAGAGTGACCTAGAACATTTTTTCATATGATTATTGATAATTTTGATTTCTTCATCTGATAATTATTTGTTCATATCCTTTGATCATCTGTCAATTGCAAAATGACATGTTCTTATAAATTCAATGTAATTCTCTATAAATTTGAGGAATTAGGCCTTTCTCAGAGAAATTTGCTATAAAAAGTTTTCCCCAGTTTGTTGTTTCCCTCCTAATCTTGGTTACATCGATTTTGTTCATACAAAACCTTTTAAAATCATTATTATCAAAATTATTCACTTATGTCATAATACTCTCTATTTCTTATTTGGTTTTAAATTCTTTCCTTTTCCACAGATTTACCAGGTGAACTCTTTATGTTCCTCTAATTTACATATGGTATCACTCTTTCTATCAAAATTATATACCCATTTTGATCCTTATCTTGGTATAAGGTGTGAGATAGTTGGTCTATACCTAGTTTTGGCCATATTATCTTCTAGTTTTCCCAGCAGTTTTTGTCAAAAGCGAATTCTTATCCCCAAAGCTACAGTCTTAGTTTGCTAAGGTCATTTACCCCTGTATGTTGTGTATCTAATCTAGTCCACTGATGCCATTGTCTCATCCAGTACCAATCTATTTTGATAATTACTCCTTTATAGTACAGTTTGAGATATGGTTAACTACAGGGCCATCTTCCTTCAAAATTTTTCGTTCAAGAATTTAGTTTTTGCAAAAATTGTTGTTTGTTTTTAATATTTATTTTCATGCTTTATTTTAAGGGATGGTTCTCACTATGAGGAGAGAAAGAAGTGAGAGAGATAAATTAGGAAATGAAAGATAGAACAAAAATGTCATTAGAGTAATATTTTAATATTCATGGCATCATCTCTTATTTAAAATTATTTTAAGTGATTTATCATTTTTAAACCATTTGGCTTCATTTGAAGTGAAAAGGCCTATTTCTCAATCTTTCTCAATGTTTTTCACATTTCTGAGTATTGAGAAAAAAGTAAAAAAAAATTAAAATGTGAGTATCTGTTTAAACTCTGCCTCTACAAAACAAAATATAACCAACAAACATAAAAAAAACCCATAAGCTACTAGGCTTCCATTTGGTATGGAATTACCTTTCTCTTACCCTTAGTAAAAATAATCACTAATATTTTATGAATTAAAGGTCTATGAGACTTAAAAAACTATAAGGTGGACTTGAAATGGACACTCCTATGAGTAAGTGACTTTGTGTGGCTTGAAAGCTCAAGAAAGCATAATAGTAGGGAGTAGCTAGCTGGCTCAGTAGAGAGGCCTAGAGATGGGAGGCCCTGGGTTCAAATTTGGTATCAGATGTTTCCTAGCTGAGCAAGTCACTTAACTCCAACCGACTACTGCCATGAAAAACAATATGTTGTGTCAATTCTACGACAGAAAGTAGATGGGGGTTTTAAAAGCATAATAGTAGGCTATTCCAGTATGAGAAGGGCCTAAACACTGAAGGACATTCCAGTATAAACCAACAGAAGAGAGGGAATTGTTTGGAAATCCAGAAGAATCAGGCAAAGATCCAGGATTTCTCCCTCTGCCCAGAGCAAAGTAGCTGACAAATTTCTTTAATGATGGTTTCACCCATTCAAAGATGGCAGGAGTAACAAAAGGAATTTCTATTTCTAAATCTGATTCTAACCAGTAAGGAAAATCAGATGATGTAAATAGAATTGATGGAGATTTTGAAAGAAAGTGTCCCTGTCAGGCTATGTAGCGTAACAGAAATAAATTTGGCTTTGGAGTAAGATGATATGTATTTGAATTCCCATTTTGTCAATTACTGTGTAAATTAGAGGCAATTACAGTAAATTATAGACAAATCTGGGCCTCAGTATCCTCATTTGTAAAATGGAGGGTTGGACTAGTTTACCTTTAAAGTCCATCCCAAGTCTATATTGATTAACCTAGGATCACTGTAGCTTAGAATTTGTGACAAGGAAAAGTAGAGTAAGCATGGTTTGATGGACTTCTAAATTTTGGGATAGCAGATTCCAAAGCAATCAAAGAAAAAGAGGTAGATTGCCATAGTCTGAACTCAGTTCTTCTGAACTATCTAAGTCAAGTGGTCCATGTACTCTGCAATGCTACCTCTGTTTAGAAATGGAATGCATACATATGGTGATCACAAGGAGTCAGCAGGTCTTTGTAAAGGATGTCTCATACTAGTCTAACCTCATTCAAGATGGAAACACATCTTTTTTTTGGGGGGGTGTTTTGGATTTTTTTTTACTGATTCCTATGCTGGCACATCAGGGGAATGTCATGGCTGCCCTTTACCTAGATTTCTAATAGCATTTGATAAAATCTCCTTCTTTCAACATAGCTTAGGGACAACGTGGAGATATGGGCTACACGTTATGAAAGACATGATGTGTCTTCAAACGATGGAATTGTGATTAGATTGCTTCTGATCTTCCCCAAGGATCAGAATTAGAAGCAACAGAGTAGAGAGTTTCATAAATGCCAATTTTGGCTAAGGATAAGAAGAACAACTGCTAGCTACCCAAAAAGTACAATGGGCTGCCTTAGAACAGAGTTCCCTTTTACTTGAGTTCACCACATTGAGGGATGTTGTACAACTGATGCTTAATCACACAGCAGTTGCAATAGGTTCCTTCTGAGGTTCTTTCTCATTCGAAGGGTTTTTGCTCCCTACTCTGAGCCTGCTCCTTAAAGAAACTGGAAGATTGAAGAAGGCAAAATGAATAATTGAAAAATTGCTTAAGCCAGTAGCATCCGTAAAGTATCCGACACCTGAAAGGATGAAGTTTGAAAGACAGATGCCATGTTGTGATCAGGGCAGGGTAGAACTGAGGGAGTCCACAAGTTGGCTCAGCCTTTTCTCAGTTGAGCGAGTTGGAGAGCAGGGGCTCTCTCATTCTTTTCTTTGTATTCCTTCCTGCCATTCAGTAGGCATGTAATAAATGTTTTATTGCTTTATAATTGTTGATTGGTTGAAAATCACCCCAATTCTATTGGAGGATAAGTTCCTTAAGGGCAGAACTGTCTTATTTTTGTCTATATCCCTAGTCCCTAGCATGGTACCCAACTCATAATAGGGGCTTCAGAGCAGTCATATTTTTTTTGGAAATGGAATATTACTCTCACCTCCCTTTGAGGTTCTTCCCAAGTCTATAGCTTGATGGATCTTCCCTTCTGACAAGGTCAGCATTGTTGAATGATGATAAGTCTCACGAGCAATGCCAGAGCACATGTGATTCTGAGTCAGGTTGGGAGTTAGAATATGTACTTCCCCTCTCCTGTTGCCTCCCTGAAGGGGGAGGGAGGAGCAGTGCACCATACTCCACAAAGTAAGCACAGTAACTGATTTTGCCCTCTAGACCTCTGCCACAGCCACATCACCCCCATTCTCCTTAGTCATATGTATGGCATAACCCAATTCTCTTCTTGACCAAACATATAGCTTTGCTTCCCTTTTAGAGAACTTTTAGCATTTATTTTTTCTTAGTTCCCCATTTATCCTTTTCCTCTGTGCCCATTCATAAATTTCCATCTACACAGAACTAGTAATTATGTAAGACACTGAGGATGTTCTGGCATCAGTTAAGTCCCCTTCCTAGGCCATTCAATGTTTTCTCAAAGTTTTGGGGGCAAGACTTCAGGTCCTCCAGCAAAAAAAAATATCAGCAAAGACTGTCTTTTTTCATTGGATTTCAAGAGAAACATTTTTCCAGTCATCTCTCAGGGCAGAGGTTCCCCAGTGTGGAGATCATATTCTTTTGACAAAACAGATAACCAGCAAAGACAATCTTTCCAGTGCTTTCTAGATTGTTATCTATCACTCTTTTTTTTTAAAACCCTTACCTTCCATTTTGGAAACAATATTATATATTGGTTCCAAGACAGAAGAGTGGTTAAGGGCTAGGCAATGGGGGTTGTGGCCCATTAACTTGCCCAAGGCCACATAGCTAGAAAGTATCCGAGGCTGGATTTGAACCCAGGGTCTCCGGTTTCTAGATCTGGCTCTTAATCCACTCAGCCATCTAGCTGCCCTCTTATCATCCTTTATTCTTTACTTTATCTCCTTGGCTCACTGATCTTTGAAAAGTTTAGTAACTATTCTTCAGTCAACTAAATACTTCTGAACAACAAAAAAGATCTAGCTAGCATGAAGATAAAATACACCTTTAAAACAAGAAGAGATCTTAGAGATCATATATCTGGATAATTTTGAGCAAATTGCTCAACTTCTCTGGGCCTCAGTTTTTCCATATATAAATTAAGGGAGTGGACTTGGAGTTAGGAAAACCAAAACTCATAAAAACCTGGGAAATAGTGTTATTATTATCCCCATTCTACAGTTGAGGAGGCTGAGGTAAAGAGAAATTAAAGTGACTCAGGATTACCTGGCTAGTCAATGTCTGAGGCTGGATTTGAACTTGGGCCTTCTTGACTCCAGACCTGGTGCTGCACTATGAAACGTCTCTAGTGTGTGAGACTTTTGGCAAATCACTTTTCTCTCTGTTTCCCAATTGTAAAAGGAGAGGATTGGTTTTAAAGATCTCTCATTTTTCAGTTTACAGTCCTATGATTTATTTATTTGGGTGAGGTAGAAGCTGAATATCATATGGCATTTAATGATATAAAATACTATAAATGATTTTTAATGTACCGTATAAATACAAAATGGTCACCTTCCCTCATTTTACAAAGGAAGACAGTATACAAGTCTCCCCTAATAGAATATAAGCTCTTTGAGGGAAGGAACTATTTTATTTTCATATTTTCTTTTTTAGTCTGAGCACTTAACACAGTACCTGGTCAACAGTAAATGCTTACTGATTAGCTGATTGATTGGGTAAGGTCCAGAGAAGATAAATTAAGTAACTGGCTCATGGTCAAACAGTTATTTAGTAGAAGAGTCCATCTCAGAATATGATGCTTTTTCCATTACTTGCTACTGCAGGGATTGGTAAAGTCCCAAGTATCATTGATAAAACATCTGGACACAACCCCTATTGCATTAGAAGTATTTATCACTCTGACTCCTAGTTTTCTCTCCAGAGTTGAAGTTAATGTCTGGGCTTCAAAGACGTTTGGGTAGAAGCCATCACCATGAATCTTGTAATGCCGGGAATTGTTTTTGGTGATACTGGAAATAAGAATAATGTTACAGAATTTATTTCATCCAGTAGCACTAGAAAAATGAAGAATTTTTTGTATATTTTTCATAAGACAGGAAAACTAAAACAAAGAATCATGAGCCATTTCTTTGGCATGATAAGAAGCCATTCTTTCAATTGGATGAGAGCACCCTGTTGGAGTCTACAAGGCAAACTAATCCATAGGGGATTAGACTACTATTATTTTCTACTCTCTTTGCAAAGCACAAATTCTGGGGTGGGGGGGGGAGAGTCCTCCTTCAAGATTTCAAGTAATCCCTGAAAGATTATTCACATCCCAAATAATCCAGGATATGAGCCATTTCTTTTCTTTCTTCTCATTGGGACTCAGTTTCCTAATTTGTAAAATGCAGGGGTTGAATTATATTAAGGTTTCTTATCTTTGTGTGTGTGTGTGTGTGTGTGTGTGTGTGTGTGTGTGTGTGTGTGTGTGTGATGGATCTTTTCAAAAGCTGAGTGAAGCCTATGCAACTTGTCTCAGAATGTTTTTAATTTTAAACCCTTTCCCCTTCCAACTTAGAATCAATACTGTGTATTGGTTCTAAGGCAGAAGAGCTGTAAGGGCTAGGGAGTTAATGTGACTTACCCAGGGTCACACAGCTAAAAAGGGTCTGAGGCCAGATTTGAACCAGGACCTTCTGTCTCTAGATCTGGCTCTCAATCCACTGAGCCATCTAGCTGCCCCTTCCCCCAAATAATATTTTAAAATATATGCAATACAATATATAGGATTATAAAGAAAGCCAAGTATATTGAAATATCATGATCAAAGTATGTATTTTTTTAAAAAACAAGTTCAAGGACTCCCAGTTAAGAGTTCTCAGAATAGATGATCTCTACAGAACCCTATCTATTATTTTAAATGATCTCAGCCCATTCCCATTTCTGTCATATGAATATAGGCAGCAGAATGCTCAGGAAAGACTTCTGCTTGGAGACAGAACCTGGTAACAAATTATTTTTCTTTAAAGCTAACAACCCACATGACCTTGTGGAAGTTCTTTGATGGTCCCATGCCATAGTTCCTTCTGTAAAATGAAAGCTTTGGACTAGATGCCCTTTACAACTCAAATGATCCTAGATGGCAAAAGACAGCATAAACTCCCAACTCTGTTAATTCTTTTACTAGGTCTCTTTATCTCAACTACAAATAATCAAGGTACGATTCCCCCCCACCCCCAATGACAAGGAAAATGTTTTTTAAATCTGAGGATAGGGGCAATATCTGCTCCTCTGTCCTGTTCATAGATTCTTTGTGAAGTCTTTTGCATGTTATCTCCCCTGCCAAATTTTGAGCTCCCTGAGGTCAGGGATTATTTTTGCTTTTCTTTGTATTTCAAGTCCTTTTGTGCCTGGAAAACAATGGGTGTTTAATAAAAGCTTATTTGCTGTCTGTCCTTTTGAAGAAACAGGAGATGAAAGAGGGCAATGACTTGGCCATCTCTATAGCTTCCAAAGAAAGTATTACTACTTCTGAGAACAAAAAGATGAAACAGCATTTACTTCTGGCATCACAAGGATGCTGAAAAAATGATGCTGCATCATGAAGAAAATTGACCATTCTGAAGGAATGCCTCTCATTTTCTATGTGGTAGCAGATTGGTGGGTTTTGTTTACAGTTGCTGCCAGAATCCTGGAACAGATGTGAATCAGAGTTTCAAGGAATGTCTCCTAAATAATTTTGGAGGCTTTTTTCCCCTTCCCATTAACTAGTTTCTGATAAGTTTTAGTGCAAAAAAGGGGAAAAAGGGTCATTCTTGGTGTTTCCTTATTGATGAAAGTCAAGGTTCATTGCCAACTTTCTGCTTGACCCCAGGGAATCAACAAATAGTCATATGCACCTATTAAGCTGAATACAGTGGGTTTTAAAAAAAAAAAAGAAAAATCAGTTTGTGTCTTCAAGGAGCTCACATTCTGTTGGGGGAGACACAGGTATACAGGTATAAGAAAAATTAGAGCAAATTAATTTGGTTGGTAAGGAAGTAGGGCTTAGATTTGGGGGAAACAGCAAAAAAAAAAAACTCATGCAGAAGGTAAATTTTGAGCTGCCCCTGGAAGGAAACCAGGAATTCCAAGACTGAAGTGAGGAAGGAGTGCATTCCAGGCAGTGGAGGACATCCTAGGTAAAGATATGAAAATAGTAAATGGAATTCCATGAGTAAGGGACAACACAAAGGACTGTAGAGTATATAAAGTCAAATAATGTATAATAAGTCTGGAAAAGTAGATTGTGATAAGGTTATAAGGTAAATTAGTGAGAGTTTATATTTGATCTTAGAAGTAATAAGAAGACATTATATTATATTGAGCCAATGAATGATGTAGTCAGATCCAGGCTTTAGGAATAGCACCATGGAAGTTGTAGGAAAGATGACTTGGAAGAGGAAGACACATAGTAGTTTAGATGGAAATTGATTTAGGACTGATCTATGACATAGCATTGGTAAAGAGTAAAGAGCTGTGCCAATACCAAAGCACAACATAAATGCTATTTCTACTATTATTGGGCAGCTAGGTAGAACAATGGATAGGGTGCTGGTGCTAGAGTCAAGAAGATTTATCTTCCTAAGTTCAAATATGACTTCAGACACTTACTGGCTATGTGACCACAGGTAAATCTTTTAATCCTGTTTGCCTCAGTTTTTTCAACTGTAAAATGAGCTGAATAAGAGAATGGAAAACCATTCCGGTATCTTTGCCAAAAAACAAAACAATACCCCAAAGGGATAACAAAGAGTTGGGTGTGGCTGAAAAGAAACTATTATTATTATCATTATTATATTAACTGTGTGAGCTGAGAGAAAGTGATATGGGTAAAATATTATGGAGATATAATCAACAACATTTGGCTATTTAGTGGAATGTTGAGGAGGGAAGATGAGGAAGAATGAAGAGTTATAGATCACTCTCTACCCTGAGGTCCCCCTTTATGTTAGATCCCTGTCCCGATTATTTCTTGTCATTTCATCTTGACAGGAGGCCATGCTGTTACAGTAACTACCAATTTCCAGTTTGGAACTCAAGGAATGCATGAGTAATCCTTTAACTTTCCAAAAAATCTAATTGCCTTTTCTTTATCATTCTAGACTTCTCTCCTGTTTTACATATTGTGAAATTGCCTCCTCCTGAATGCTCTCTCCTCTTTATGCTTTATGACACTGACCTAGGTTCTATTCCTCTCTTTCTCCTTTGCTGCATCTTCATCTATGTCATGTTCACTAATTGTGAGGATCCCCCAAGGTTCTGACCTGAGCCCTCTTCTTTTCTTCCGCTATAATATTTCACTTAATGATCTTACCAGTACCTGTGGGTTCAACACAGATCTATATATCCAGCCCTACCTGGTCTCTCTACTAAGCTCCAGCCTCATTGTACTAGTTAACTTTTGGACATCTTTAAATGCATATCTAAAACAGAACTCATCATCTTTTCATCCCCTTCCCTCACTAAAAATATTAACCTTTCTCCTCTACCCAACTTTGCTGTTACTGCCCAGGGTATTGCTATCTTCTTAGTCACTCAAGTTCACAGCCTCCCTGTCACCCTACCCACAGGGAAATCGTCCCACATATCTAATCTATTGGCAAATCTTGTCATTTCTATGGTAAAATCATTCATATACATCCCCTTCTCTCAATTCACAAAGCCACTAGTTTAGAACATGCCTCTATCCACTTATACCTAGAATGTTACAATAGTTTATGAATTGCTCTCCCTCAAGTCTCTCCCTACTTGCACCCATCCTCCATTTATCTACCAAAGTGCTTTTTCTTTTTTTTTTTTTAAACCCTTACCTTCCGTCTTGGAGTCAATACTGTGTATTGGCTCCAAGGCAGAAAAGTGGTAAGGGCTAGACAATGGGGGTCAAGTGACTTGCCCAGGGTCACACAGCTGGGAAGTGTCTGAGGCAAGATTTGAACCTAGGACCTCCTGTCTCTAGGACTGGCTCTCAATTCACTGAGCTACCCAGCTGCCCCCCAAAGTGCTTTTTCTTAAAGAAGAGGTCTGACCATATCTAACCACTAATTAATAAATTCCAGTGGCTAATCATCACCTCCAGGATCAAATATAAACTTCTCTGTTTGGCAGATAAAACCCTTCATAACCTGGACGCTTCTTTTCTTTCTGCTCTTCTTATAATTCACTCCCCTCCACAGAATCCATATTTCAACTCCTCTATCCACTTTGCTGTCCCTCCCACATGATATCTCATCTCCCTTCTGTGTGTTACCTTTCTAGTGACTATCCCACACATGTGGAAGGTTCTTCCTCCTCACATCTGCCTTCTGGCATCTCTGACTTCCTATAAGACTCACTCCCAATCGAACCTTCTGCAGGGGACCTTTCATAACTTTTCTCCCCATCCCTCAAAGTCAAAGCCTTTTCTTTAAGGTTCTCTTTTATTGAGTCTTTATATATCTTGTATATACATAGTTATTTACATGTTATTTCCCTCCATCTGAATGTAAGCTGCTTGAGCACAGGGAGGAGTTGGGTTTTTTGTTCTGTTTTTTCTTGGTTTCACAATGCTTAGCCCAATGCCAGTTACATAGTAAGAGTTTAATAAGTGCTTATTGACTGACCACAAACCAAACTCCTCACAAGACCTAGTGAGTCACTCTGGTTATGGAAAGGTTTCAACTTAGAGGAAAAGTGTCATCAAAAGGAGCTAATTTGCAAGTGGTTTCCATACTGTTTCCTTCTACTGAAATCATCTTTGGCTATGCCAAGGAAGAACAAACTTGGTGGATTCTACCAAGCTGGAAAGACTTTGAACATGGATCTGATGAGAAATTATTTATCTTCATCCCAGGACCAGCCAGTTCAATTGAAAGAGGCTCTTCACCAGGTTGTCTATAACAATTCTTAGAGGGATTCTGCAGAGAAGATAAGCTTCATGATTGCAGATTTTATTTTGTTACAAGTATTTGTATTCCTAGTACCTAGGACAATGCCTAATACATAGAAGTCATCTAATAAATGCTTGTTTTTTAATTTAATATTTTATTTTCTCAATTACATATAATAATTTTTACATGTTTTTCAAAATGAGATCCAAATAGGTTCCCTCTTTTCTCCCTCCCTGCTCCCTGAGATGGTAAGTAATTTGATCTGGGTTATACATATATACCACTTTCATATTGGTCATGTTGTGAGAGAATACTCATATAAAACTAAAACTCCAGGGTAAAAACACACATCAATAAAATAAAGTGAAAAATAGCATGCTTTGGCCTTCATCCAATTCTGTCAATTCTTTCTCTGGAGGTGGATAACATTCTTTGTCCTAAGTCCTTCAGAACTATCTTAGATTGTTGTATTGAAGAGAATAGTGAATTCATTCATGGTTGATCGTTGTATGATATGGCTGTTACTATGTACAACATTCTCATTTCATTCTGTATCAGTTCATGTACTTCTTTCTAGTTTTTTTTTTTAAATCACCCTACTCATCATTTCTTACAATGCAGTAGCATCACATCAAAATCGTACACCACAATTTATTCAGCCATTCCACAACTGATGGGTATCTCATCAATTTTTAATTCTTTGCCACCATAAAAAAAGCTGCTATAAATATTTTTATACAAAAAAATTCCTTCACTTTAAAAAAAATTATTTGGGATACAGACACACTACTGATATTACAAGATCAGTGGATACAAATGATTTTATATCCCTTTGGGTATAGTTCCAATTTGTCCTCCAGAATGATTGGATCAGTTCACAATTCTACCAACAATACATTAATGTTTCAATTTTGACACATCCTTTCCAACATTCACAATTTTTCTTTGCTACCATATTAGTCAGTCTGAAAAGTGTGAGATGGTCCTTCAGAGTTGTTTTAAGTGGCATCTTTCTAATCAAGAGTGATTTAGAACATTTTTTATATGATTATAAATAGCTTTGATTTCTTCATCTAAAAATTTCTTGTTCATATCTTTGGACCAGTTGTCAATTGGGGAATCACTGCTATTATTATAAATTTGTCTCAGTTCTATATATTTGAGAAATAAGTCCTTTATCAGAGAAATTTGTTATAAAACATCCCCCCAGTTTATTGGTTCCCTTCTAATCTTGGTTGCATTGGTTTTGTTTGTACAGAACCTTTTTAATTTAATGTAATAAACATTATTCATTGTAAATCTCAGAACGTTCTCTTCTTTGGTCATAATTTTTTCCTTTATCCACAGATCTGACAGGTAAAATTTCCATTCTGCCCTAATTTATTTATGATATCATCCATTATATTTACATCACATATTCATTTTGACCCTATATTGGGGTATAGAATGTGAGATACTGGTTTATACCTAGTTTTAGACAAAGTGTTTTCTACTTTTCCCAGCAATTTTTGTCAAATAGTGAGTTCTTATCTCAAAAGCTGGGATCTTTGGGTTTATCAAATGCTTGATTGCTATGATAATTTACATCTACCTATTATGCAATCTATTCCATTGATCTACCATTATATTTCATGGCTAATATAAGATGGTTTTGATGATTAAGGCTTTTTGATAAAATTAACCTCAATTTTATTGATTAATTAATTCAATGGTTTTTTTTACTTTAAATTTTATTAATTTCTCCTTTGATTTTCAGGATTTTCAATTTGTTTTTCAATTGGGCATTTTTAATTTGATTTTTCCCTTGTTTTTATTTTTTGGTGCATGACAATTCTTTGATCTTATTCTCTATTTTATTGTTAGAAGGATTTAGAAATATAAATTTCCCCTTGAGTATTACTCCAGCTGAATCACATAATTTTTATATATTGTCCCATTGTCATTTTCTTTAATGAAATTATTTATTTCTATGATTTATTTTTTAGCCTATCCATTTTTAAAAATCAATTAATTTAGTCAATTTAGAACATTATTCCTTGGTTACAATAATCATATTATTTCCCTCCCTCTCCTCCATCTGCCTTTCCCCTGCAGTTGACACAAAATTTCATTGAGTATTACTTGTGTCCTTGATCAGAACCTATTTCTATGTTGTTGGTGTTTGCATTAGGATGTTCATTTAGAGTCTACATCCCCAACCATATCCCCTCGACACATGTATTCAAGCAGTTGTTTTTCTTCTGTGTTTCTCCTCCCACAGTTTTTCCTCTGAATGTGGATAGTGGTTTTTATCATAGATTCCTCCAAGTTGTTCAGGATCGCTGTATTGGCACTAATGGAGAAGTCCATTACATTCGATTGTGCCACAGTGCATCAGTCTCTGTGTTTAATGTTCTCCTGGTTCTTCTCCTTTCACTTTTTTCAATTCCTGGAGGTGGTTCCAGTTCCCATGAAATTCCTCCACTTTATTATTCCTTTGAACACAATAGTATTCTTTTTTTTTAACTTTTTAAACATTATTTTATTTGGTTATTTACAAACATTATTCATTGGAAACAATGATCATTATCTTTTCCTCCCCCCAACCCCCTCCCACCATTTCTCCCATAGCCAGAGCACAATTCCACTGGGTTTCACATGTGTTCTTGATTCAAACCCATTTCCATGTTGTTGGTATTTGCACTAGAGTGTTCATTTAGAGTCTCTCCTCAGTCATTTCCTCTCAGCCCCTATAGTCAAGCAGTTGCTTTTCCTCGGTGTTTTTACTCCCACAGTTTATCCTCTGCTTGTGGATAGTGTTTTTTAGATCCCTGCAGGTTGTTCAGAGACATTGAATTGTCCCTAGTGGAGGAGTCCATCACCTTCGATTGTACCACAATGTATCAGTCTCTAAGAAGGTCAAAGATAAAAAGAAAGGTCACAGATACATCACAATAATTATAGCAGAACTTTTTTGTAGTAACAAAGAATTGGAAATAGAGTAGTTGCTCATTGATTGAAGAACAGTTAAACAAATAGTGGCACATGAACATAATGGAACAGTATTCCATTGTATGAAGTATATAGACCAAACACAGGAAAACTTATATGCAAAGTGAAGTAAGCAGAATATGGAAAGCAATAAAGAGCATACATAATTACTAGAGCAATGTAGATGGAAAGGATAATAAAAAATCATAACTGAATATCAGTATAATGAACAAATTTGACTCCAAAAAAGACATATGAGAATGTCTTCTCAGATGTGGGAAGCTATAAGTATGAAATATTTTACATCATGTTGAACTTTGTTGATGTGATGATGTCTTACTGAACTATTTTTCCCCTATTTCTTTCTTTATTCATTTATTTAATACAAAATGATTCTCTGAGTAGTTGGAGAAAGATATATTGGGAAATGGAAATGACTTAACAATATAACGTAACAAGAAAATGTTTCTAAAAAAATAAAAAAAAAATATATATATAAATAAATATAAACAAATAAGCAAGCAAGAAAACATTGATTTATCACTAATAGATAATAGGCATGAAAAAAATAAATTGTCTCCTTCCCTCAAAGAATTTACATTTTAATGAGATAACATGTATATTTGTAGGTTTATACAAAACACATTCAAAGCAGATACCAAGTAACCTATGATTGGAAGAGATTGGAAGGCAGTAGCAGCTGAAGGGCCTAGAAAAAACCTCCTAGAGAAGATGGAAGTTGAACTAACTCTTGAAGGAAGAGATAGAGGTGAAGAGGAAGTTTATTTTGGGAATATAGATGAACACTGACAAAAACTCAGAGATGAGAGATAGATTGATTTGTATAAGAAATAGAAAGCAGGCTGGTATTACTGATGGATTTAGTGTGAGGAAAAAAACACAGAAAAATAGGAAGGGACGGGTTATTAAGGGTTTTATATGCTAAACAGAATAGTTTAGATTTGAGTTTCAGATTAGTAGGGAAACTAGATGATGCACTAGTTAAAGTGCCAGGCTTAGAGTCAGGAAGACCTGAATTCAAATCCAGATTTATACATTTACTAGTTGTGAGACCCTGGCAAGTCACTTAACCCTGTTTGTCTCAGTTTCCTAATCTATAAAGTAAGCTAGAGAAGAAAATGGCAAACTACTTAAGTATTTTAGTTAAGAAAACCCAAAATGGGGTCATGAAGAGTCAAATATGATCAGAACAACTGAACAACAAAAGGGAATCTCTGGGATTTATTGAGTAGACCTATACTTTAGGCAAATTACTTTGGAAACTATATGGAGGATAGGTTAGAGTGGAGAAAGACTTGAGGTGTGAAAACCAAATGGAAGGTTATTGACATATTCTGTTCAAGAGGCAATGAGGGCCCAAACTAGAGAGATGAGAAGGGCACAGATGTTACAGGTGCTGGGGAGATAAAAGCAAGAACTGGCAGCTAATTTGGCATGAGTAAATGGGAGTGAGGGGCTGAAGTTATAAATAAAGTTGTGAAACTATATGACTAGAAGGATGGTGGTGACAGAAATAGGGGAGTCTGGAAGAAGGGTACTTTTGGGGGGTAAAGATAATGCATTTGAATTTGAACATGTTGATTCTGAGATACCTAAAAGATATCTAATTTGAACCATTCAATTAGCAATTGGTTATCTGGTATTGGAGCTCTGTAGAGACCAGGGTTGGATATGTAGATCTGAAAGCCACCTAAATACAGATGACAATTAAACTCATAGGAGCTGTTGAAATTACCAAATGAATATATGTCAAAAGAAAAGAGAAGGCAACTCAGGATCAGATCTTGGAGGACTTGTCAATGGATAAGATAAGCAATATGTAAACCTTAAAATTTCTTAGACTTAAAAATGTTGGACATTTCACCATTGGGAAATTTCATACTTGAAAAATTTCCTACTGATAGTCTATTGGAATGTGAACCCCCCCTTGGCATGGGAGGGTCTTTCTCCTCCCTTCTTAAGATTACTTTAGGACAGAAACCTTTTGCTGAACAATGGAAAGGGCTTTGACCTATGCTTAAGCATAGAACAGTAAGTTCTTTGAGTCATGACTGATTTTAGAATTGATACAATAGAGATACTTGGAATGACAGAACCAGGTCTTGGAACTTCCAATCTCCACCCTGCTCAGGGTAACAGGATTTAGGAAGGGCTGCAGCAAAGGATCAAGATTTAATTATTTGAGAATATGACCTTCAACAGACATGTGAAAAGCCACAGACCTCTGGGTGGTCCTGGGTTAAGCTAGAGCCACCATTGACATGGGAAGACATGGACAGTGATTGGTAGATGTGAGAACTGAGGGGAGGGAACTTGGATGGTTTCCTTAAAGATAGCGGGGTCTGAGGATGGAGAGGTGGTTGGAGAGGTTTTGCTCTGAGAGGTTGTGCTCTGAGAGGCTTGCTCTGAAGGAAGCTGGAGGTGGAGGCCCCTGAGACTGTTTCTCCATTTTGGTCACGTGAGTGATAGGTACTGATCTCTTTTCTTTGCCTCAGCTATCTAAGGGCTTGGGCCTTTTGGCCCAGCCTAAACAGAGGGGGTATTTGGGCCCTATTCCCTTCTTTCTCTCTCTCTCTCTCTCTCTCTCTCTCTCTCTCTCTCTCTCTCTCTCTCTCTCTCTCTCTCTGTCTCTCTCTGTTTCTCTCTCTCTGATACCTTTCTTCCTCCTGTTTGTAATTAAAAACTCCATAAAAGGTTGACGGCTGACTTGAGTTTTCATTTAGGAATTACATAGCTGAATTCCTTGGCGACCTTAAATTAATATATATCAGTCCTTTAAAGTGATTTCCTTGTCACAAATATGATCCAAGATGAGAGACTGAAAAGGATCAGTCATACTTGTAGATTAAGAGTATCATCAGAGAGCATCATGGGAAAGAGACTGATGTAGAGTGTCTATCATATGCCATTGCACCATCATATTTTGATTAAAAGAAGTACTAGACTTAGAGTCAAGAGACTTGGCTTCAGAGCTTGACTCTGACACTTATTGCCCAACTGATATTGGTAAATCATTTCCTCTTTCTGAACCTCAACTTCCTCCTTTGTAAAAAGAGGGCATAAGTCTAGATGACCTCCATGTTTCATTTCCTATGATCTCTACTCAACTCTTCCATTGCTTGTGCACTTTACATGCAAGACTTCTCAGGTGGAATCTGGGAGGCAGGTTTCTGAAGAAAGAAGAGGATACTTTGCCAGATGAAAAGGAAGAAGCAACTTTAAACTAAAGCAACTACTCAGAAACAGTGATTGGCCATGAAAATCCCTTTGTCCATCAAGCAATAAGAATTTACTGCTAATGGGAAGGAAATGCCAAGACATTCCAGTATCTTTGTCAACCCCCCCAAAAAACAAAACAAAACAAAACAAAACAAAACAAATGGGATCACTTTTAGGAGCCAGACAAGACTGAAATGACTAAAGGACAATACTCAAAAGTGTGTACTAGATCCCAGTAGGAGGAAATTATGGGGATACAAAATAGTTTGTACCCTCAGGGTCTAGAGAGGAGAAGTCACTTGACAATGTCAAAAGCAACAAGCAGAGCGACGGTTTGAATCCAGGTGTCTAAGGCATTTCCAGTCTAGCTGTGGCTAAACTTTATGGAACTAGAAATAAGTAAATAAATAAGTGCATAATTTACCACTGAATGCAGCATGATAGCCCCAGTCGGTTCTGGAGGCAGAGAAGCTGGGTTCAAAACCTTTATGTGACACTAACCAGCTATGCTACCCTGAGGAAGTCACATGCATTCTCTAGGGTTATTTTCTTGGTAGTAAAATGAGGGGAGTGAGTGGACTGGCAGGTCTCTAAAGGACCTTCCAGATATAATATGACCCTTTTGACTCTGACTCTAGATGGGCTGGGTAAAGAAAGAGTCATAAGGGGTGTAGAATTAGTGGAAAGCACCTGAAATGTGGTTAAGGAGAAGGTGGAAAAAACACATTGTCCTCTTTCTTGCATACAAAGTCTTTTCAAATGAACATTTCAATTTTTATTATGGGAAGGAATTTCAGAACCAAAATGACATGCAGTTGATATGAATCATACCTAAATTCTCATTCCTGAGTTTTCCTGGCATAAGTTTAAAGCATCAAAAAGTCATTTCTAGCCTCTCCCTAATTCTAGCCCACAGGGATTCATTACAGTGCATTTGGTCAGTTCACTCTTATTTTCCACGCTCTGACCTAGTTTCTCTAGTCTCGAACGATCATAAAACTTAGAGCAAGAAGAAGACTTTACGATTATCTAGTCTAAACTTTCTTGATTTTTCACGTGCCATGGACCCCTTGGGCAACAGTCAAGTGAAGTCAGTCTGTTGCCAAATTCCATTGTTTTCACCTTTGCAATATATTTTTTTAATATGTCTTGTAGTCAATACTGTGTATTGGTTCCAAGGCAGAGGAGTGGTAAGGGCTAGGCAATGGGGGTCTAGTGACTTGCCCAGGGTCACACAGCTGGGAAGTATCTGAGGCCAGATTTGAACCTAGGACCTCCCATCTCCAGGCCTGGCTCTCAATCCACTGAGCTACCCAGCTGCCCCCTACAATATCTTTTGAATACCCCTTCTTCTCTTCTGACATTGCCACCACTCTGATGCAGGCTCTCATCATACCTAGATTATTGCAAAAGCTTGCTCATATGTGTCTACCTGCCTCAATTTGCTACTCATACCGGCCTCTATAAATATAAATACCTGCCTCTATTGCTACTCAAATCCATCTTCTATTCAGCTACTAAAGTGAGTTTCCAAAAGCACAGGTTGAGCTGTGAAAATCCCTACTCAATCAAATACAAAACCCTATCTCACTTAAATACAAATCAAGACATCTCTTTGTGATATAATTGGTTGTCTTTGAAAATGAAGGACAAATAACATTTATCCTGTGTATAGGCTAGTTTGGCCATTCTTTCTTTTTTTTTTTTTAAGTCCTTGCCTTCTATCTTAGAATCAATACCAAGTATTGGGCAGGGAAGGCTAGGCAATTGGGATTAAATGACTTGTCCAGGGTCAGACAGTTAAGAATTGTTTGAGGCCAACTTTGAACCCAAGTCCTCCCATCTCCAGCCCTGGATTTCTAGCCCACTGTCCCCCATTAAACTGTGAACTCTTTGAGGACAGGGATTATCTTTTTGTACTTTAGTGCTCAGCACAGTGCCTAGCACTTAGTAGCCACTTAAATATTACTGACTCACTGACTATAGATCCCTTCTCAGAGGATATTTTAATGCATAAAGGAAAATGCATTGTAGTAAAAATAAATCACTAATATAGAAATAGTTATCAAGAGATTTGATAAAACCAAGTGTCTGGACATCAAAGTAAGAGCTCCTGACTACTTCAACCCTTCATTTTACAGGGAAGGAAACTGAGTTTATCAGAAGGAAATGATCTATCAAAGAATCAGGGCTGGAACCCAGGTGTTCCAACTCTAAATACTATGCTATTTCCCATATTACACTGCCACCTCTCTTTTGAAAGAATGTACTTCTTTCCGATCTGGATCTCCCACCCAAAATTTCCAGGTCCACTTAGTTCTGCTTTTGGTCAAAGCCATTGTCTCAGTAGCTTCCTGAAAAGCTCACTTGGTTAGTTTCCCTCTGAATTTTCTAAAGACTTTCCTTTTTTGAGATGGGAATGGAAGAGAAAGTTTGAGGACACTCAAAACCCTATGGCAATTGATTTTATTTTCTAGCATAATCTTTTCTAAGTCTTAGATGCTTTTATTTTACTTTTTCATTTTTATATTATATTATTTTATTTTTTATTATTTTTTTAAAAACCCTTACCTTCCATCTTGGAATCAATATTGTGAAAGCAGAAGAGCTAGAAGGGCTAGGCAATGGGAGTTAAGTGACTTGCTGAGAAGTTTCTGAGGCCAGATTTGAACCTAGGACCTCTAGGCCTGGCTTTCAATCCAATGAACTACCCAGATGCACCCCACTTTTATATTATTTTAAATAGTGACCACCAAGTCAGCAAAATTCATTAAGTATCTACTATATGTCAGGCATTATAGAAGTTGGAGTCTAAGAAAACCTGAGTTCAAATCTTTCCTCAAATACTTACAGGATGTATGACTGGTCATTTAATTGTGTGCTTTACTTTCCTCAACTGTGAAATAACAATGATGATAATAATAGCAACTACTTCCCAGGATTGTTTTTTTTTATTTTAATTTTTAAATATTCGTCCATGTTTATGAGCAATTTTCTTTCCCTCCCTTCCCAGGATTGTTGATCACAAACACAAAATCCAAGAATGACTGGAGTAGATGGCATCAAGTCTGATGCCAATAAGGTCTTAAGCCATACAATGTGAGAGGGCATGGGAAAAGCGGCAAAATCAGAGCACTTTAAGAGTGATGTACTGGACAGATAATTTTGGGCTGTAGCCATTAAGCTGGAAGGAACTGTAGAGGGCATCTAATCTACTGCCCTGTTTTTGTCAATGAAAAAACTAAGGTCAAGAGACATTAAATGGGAACCAGGGTCATGCAGTTAAGAGATGGTTGTGATGATATTTACTGTTTGTAAAGTGCTTTATGTGTGTGATCTATTTTGGGACTTGAAACAATCCTGTGAGGTAAGATCCCTGATTATCTCCATTTTACTGATAAGGAAACTGAGGCAGACAGAGGTTAAGTGACTTGACCAGTATAACCAAGCTAGTAAATGTCCAAGAGATGATTTGGACCCACATTGTCCTAAATCCAAGTCCGGTGTTCTACCTAGCAGGTTTGTACAATGATAGAAATGGGATTGAATGGAAATCCTCTGATCACAAATTGGTTTTTAAATCTTATAACTTTTACAATATATTTTACTCCCCTCTTTGGACTTCTCTTTGAACATCAAAAAAGAAAAAGCAAATAAGCAAAACTAAACAGTCTATATATGACAGTGTATGCAATATTCCTCATCCACAGATTGCCCTAGTGAACTCACCCAGGATGCATCTCTGTAAATGATGTCTTGTCCGATTGAGATCAGGATTCTCCTCCGATCTGTAAGCAGGATATCCTTAGTCACTGGGAAACCCCAGAATCTATTCTAGAGAGAAAGTTTTGATGGTTGCTCAGGATTTGAAACAAAAGCCTCTCCTTTCACTGAGATCATTGTCTCTGTCAGGGAAAGAGAAGTCAGAGAATTATTCCAAGAGACAGAGAAAAATCAGTCTGCTTTGACATAGATCCGAAACAGAGACCTCACCCATTGGAAATAGCATCTCCCAGGTCTCTAGAGAGAGAAGAGAAAGTCCCCTCATAGGAGGAGATTGATTTTTTGTGTTCTAAAGTTTCCTGCATGAGAAGTGAAATTGGTGAGAGCTTAAGAGGAAAGATCTTGATCATCTGACTTCTAACTTTGAGAGAGAAGACATGACACACAGTTCCAGGCTCCCTTCAGGTCTCTGAAAGTAGTGAAAGACTCTGGGAAGAAGATGACATAGAGAGTCCATTAGGGACTCTTCCTTCAAGCTCTTTCCAATTCCAGCCGTTACATGGGCACCCACAGAGCAAAGAAGAATCAATCTTCACCAATGAGGAGAGTTTTATTCCAATTTTTATTTAGTTTATTCCAATAGCCTTTGAGCCCATAGGTTACAAATGAATTAAAATAAATCACTTTTCAGAGCTATTTTAGTTTGCATTATTTAGTCATTTCTGTATGTTATTCTTTTGTTTTGTTTTTTTTCTTGCTTCATCTTACAGCAGTTCATATGGGTCTTTTTGTGCTTACTTAGATTCCTCATATTGCATTAGATTCATATACTATGATGTTCTTTAACTCATGAATAACCATTTTGCTTCTGTGGTATATGGGAGGGTTCAGGGAAGACTAGTGTGGAAGCTTGCCAAGTCTTTTTTTCAGGGCCACTTTCCACTTTTGGGCTCTATCTTCCACCCTCTCTCACCTGTGGCTCTAAGAAGCTGGAACATGCCCAGAAGTCATATCCCAGTAAAACCATCTTGGCAGATGAGCTAAACGAGTTTGAGGGTAACTGACAGCCTCCAACCTATCAGGAAATAGGGAGGTTTCTATCCCAATCATGTGAAGATTTCCTAGGAATTTTAAAGTAACAAACAAATCAATTAATTATTTTTTAAAAATCCCTTAGCTTCTGTCTTAGAATAAATACTATGCTGTGTGACCCTGGGCAAGTCACTTGACCCCCATTGCCTACCCTTACCACTCTTCTGCCTTGGAGCCAATACACAGTATTGACTCCAAGACGGAAGGTAAGGGTTTAAAAAAAAAAAAGAATAAATACTATGTTAAGTGACTTGCCCAGGGTCACATAGCTAGGAAGCATCTAAGACCAGATTCAAACTCATGACCTCCTGTCCTTAGGTTTGGTTCTCTATCCATTGAGCCACCCAGCTACCAAGTTAATCATTTAGAAAAAAAGACTTTCCCTGTAGAATAGATGGATGTGAGCAATTTGTCCCAATGGGCCATGTAGGTGGCAGAAGCAGGCACTGTGGAGTACTTAGAGCTTGGCTAGATAGCAAAGATGCCAACATCACCCACTTCAGCCCAAGCCATCACCAGTAAGTAGTCTTGACTTTTGTCTTGCCAATGGCCTTCAATGATTCTGGAAGAAATAGTGAGACTTAAGACTTTGCAAGGCTCTGCTTCCCTTAAATCAGTTTTATAAGTGACTCAAAAGACTTTGCCAATGAAGTCATTTGGGTCCTCTTTGAGTATGAAGGACAACAAAATCCATATGGCTACTTCCTGGCTTTTTCTCAGGCAGCTAGGTGGTATAGTGCAGAGAGCTCTGGGCCTGGAGTCAGGAAGACTCATTTTCCTAAATTCAAATATGGCCTTAGACACTTACTATATGATCTTGAACAAGTCACTTAACCTCTGTTTGCCTTCATCTAATGGAGGAGGAATGTCAAACCACTTCTTTGTATCTTTGCCAAGAAAATCCAAATGAAGTCACAAAGAGCTTGATAGAACTGAAAATGACTGAGCAACAGGCCTTTTCTAACACACAGAGTTTTTAGAAGATATTTTTGTAGTTTGTATATAAACTTCTCTTGATACACACACTCTGAACATTTATTCTTCCTTGAAAATTTTTCCTTTTTTTACTTATTATAATCAGCTTAGCACAATCCCTGGCGCATAGTGGGATCTTATAAATATTTATTGACTATATTTGGACTAGGAGAAGGAGAAGGACTTAAAATCCTTTAATTTTGGCAGTTGAATTGGAGAACAGGATTTTTCTAAAAGCAGGGGTTCTTAATCCAGGGTTCATTCACTTTAAAATATACATAGGCAATACAGACATATATGTACATTTATATGCATATATAGCAATATATGCTATATATTATATAAAATATAATAATATTTTATAAAATATACTTTATATAAATTAACACATATGAAATAAATTTTCATAATATATACAATTTAATAATTTTTAAAAAAGAATTATTTTCCTTTGAAATCTCATGTATTCAATTTGGGGGGGGCAGGATATATAGGATATTCAGGAAGGACTGAAAAGTCTGGTATGAGGGCTTGCTGAGTCCTTGTCAGGGCTGCTAATCCACCATTGGTATTTATCTTTCACCTATGGCTCCAAGAAGCTGCAGTATGCACAGTGGTCACACCTCAGTAAAACCATCTTGGGTGAGGTTCTAAACCAGGTTGAAGGTCGCCAACAGTCCTCCAATCCATCAGTGAGGAAGGGGGATGTCTGCCCCAAGCATGGAAGCTTTCCTGCAATGGAATGGAGAGCTGAACAATTTGTTCAGGTGGCCACGAAGGCAGCTGAAGCAGGTACTTTAGAGCGCTTAGATCTTGGTCAGACATTGATGATGCCACTGTCACTCAATGCATCCCAGACCATCACCTGCCATCTTAATTTTGTCCTGCCATTGGACTCCAATGACTGGGAGAGAGAATGAGGTGATGATTGTGTTCAACTCTGCCTCACTTAAATCCAATTTATGTGCAAGTCAAGATATCACCCACCATGTCATTGGTCCTCTCTCAAAAAAGGATGGGATAAGAATTCTCTTTTATGCATTTAAATATGTGATTCTGAAAAATGGTCCACAGGCACAGGCTTCACCATACTTCTACCAAAGGGAGTCAGGACAAAAAAAGTATCAGAATCCCCTGATCTAGGGGCAGGCCATTGATCAAGACAGTGATCTTGGTTCTAATCCGGTAACATCATATAGTCACAGATATAGAGCCATCCTAATTTAACATACTAGCCCCTGATTCCTCTGATTCCAGAGCTTTTCTTCTATTGGGGTAGGCATAGGTTCACTTCATGTCCTTGTAGAAGGTATCAAATAGGTAGAGTTCTAGAGAATGCTCTAGATTTGAATCTAAAACATATGGCGCCATACAGTGCAGTGGAGGAAAGGCTAAGATTTTCCAGATGCCTGATGAGAAACAAACCTTGTAATTTTGGAACCTGAGGAAAATGTAAAGGTTTGGAAGAATGGGGGAGGACTTTGGAAAGAGATCTTGAAACCTTATCTATAGCATGGGAAGGTCACATAACACCATAACTGGACTTCAATTTTATTATTCTTTGAATATCTTTCTAGGGGCAATTGTAGTCAGGCTCAGCTAGTGGAGAAGCAGATTCTCTCCTTAGAGATTGAGGTCTATGCTTCCAGGACACACAGTCTCCAAGAACAGGCAAAAGGATGGGGAGGAGCCAAAAAACAAAAAAGGCATAGATCAGTCATAGATTTTGAGTTGGAAGAAACATTGGAGTTCATCTTATCCTATCATATGATGACAGTATCATCATTTTGCAGATGAAGAAACTGAAGCCCAAAGAGAAGATGCAATTTGCCCAAGATAATAAGTAGAAGAACCAGGATTTGGATATTCCCATCCTTCCTAATGTAGAGAGGCCAGCTGGTCACTGAGAATGGATACACAGAGTCAGAAGAGAAAGAGTGATCTTGCTATACAGGTGAAGGTCAGACGTCAATACAAGGCCTGGAAAGATTGCCAAGGGGAATAAATATTCATCATTGCTTTATCCAGATGGCAAGCATCCTCAAATTACAATTGAGTTTGGTGTTCCCCTCAGATATGACAACAAAATATCTTCAGTCATTGGGAATCCCCAGATGTGCTGGAAAGGTTGGACTGCTCTTAGAGATCAGGACCAAAGCTTCCCTCACCTCTGAGATCATTATTTTTGTCAGGGAAATAGTTGCCAGAAAGCCTATGATCCAACAATTAAGGAGGAAAGTAAGAGTCTGTTTCTAAGAAGGGCGGAAACAAAGAGAATCTGGCCAATTCAAAGAAATATCTCCCATATTTTTGGAGAGAAGGAAGAAGTCCTAGAATGTGAGGAATATTAACTTGCTAGCATGATTAACAATGGAGGAAGGTCTAGAAAAATATCACCAATTCATGTTCTTAGTGTATTCTGCTTTTTAATTCTTTTGACGGACTTTCCTTTCTCCTGAGGCCATATCAAACTGCCAATGGAGATGTAAATTTAAAGCTCTGAATTTTATTTTTATTTATTTTTAATGTTAGTTAATTAGTTAATTTAGAATATTTTTCCGTGGTTACAAGTTCTTTCCCTCCCCTCCCCAAAACCCCTCCCATCACTGACACAGAATTCCACTGGGTTTAATGTTCCTCATCAATCAAGACCTATTTCCATATTATTGATATTTGTATTAGGGTGATCATTTAGAAGTTCTGAACTTTAAACAAAATGGCAAATCACTCCCTTACATCATCCTTCCTCAATTCCGTCATCTGCCCCTAGAAATACTATTGACATCCACACTGCCCTCTCCTCATTTTGAAAAATTAAAAACCCTAAGGCCTATTGGGAAAATAGCAAACAGTTAACTAATCTGTAGTTGTGGGGACCATCTAGTATTACATTCTCTCTAATTTACACTCATAGCTTGGGTCCCCTGGGGGATGGCATTCTCTAGGTCTTCACTCCTAAAACTTAGCTCACAAGCCCCAACCAGTAACTTTACCTTTAATAGTCAATTAGAAGATCCACTTAACACAAAGTAAAACTATTTTCTAAGGGGAAGAGTGGGAACACAAAGAGCACATTAGTGGAAAGGAACATACTTCAGGAACACCTGGGGCTGAGACAACTTACACTTTCAATGCTGTGGGATCTTGATTACCAGTCTCTCTCTCTCTCTCTCTCTCTCTCTCTCTCTCTCTCTCTCTCTCTCTCTCTCTCTCTCTCTCTCTCTCTCTCTCTCTCTCTCTCTCTCTCTCTCTTCCCTCTCTGTCTTTTTCCCTCCCTCTCTCTCTTCCTCTCTCTTTTCCCCTCTCTCTCCTTCTCCTCTCTCTCTCTCTTCTCTCTCTCTCTCTTCTCTCTCTCTCTCTCTCTCTCTCTCTCTCTCTCTCTCTCTCTCTCTCTCTCTCTCTCTCTCTCTCTCTCTCTCTCTTACTAACCGAATTGGGGTGCAGTTAGCTCAGGATTATCCTAATTAACTTCCCCACAGGTTGATAAAATCACTTTTCAAATATTATCTCATCGAATCCTCACAACATCCCTATGACCTAGTTTGGCTTAGTGAATAAAGAACCAGGAGGACCATAGAGCTCAAGTCCTAACTCTTAGGCATCCTGGCTATGGGACCCCTAGGTAAGTCACTTAACCTCCCAATGGTCTAGGGGACTCCCTCTGATAATAAGTTGCCTAAAGACTATTCCTTTGCATTGGAGAGGGAGTTTCCTTATCTGGGATTTTCTTTTACCAGTGAAGTCACAGGTCCACTCTCTATTCCTCATCTATTTACTTTCATACTTTCTCATTCCATTCATCTTTTTTCATTTCAGAGGAGAAGTCTTCTGATGGAAATGTGATAGCTTTTTATTTCTTTTTGGAGGACAAGTTTGGGGTAAGATAACATTGTCAAAGAACATTTCTTGACACCTTTCTGTCCTACTCAGGTGTGAGTCCTTTGTCAAGGATGTACTTGTCTGCTATGAAATTGGGTCTAAAGCATGGACTTTCTATCCTTTATCAAGTATTGGGGAGGAGGTGGCTGGGCTCTAGAAGGCGATTTCAATGAATACAAATTCTTAAATGTCCTACCAAGTTATAAATACAGTGATGAACTATGTGTCTGTCAAAATTTGGAGACACCACCAGCTCCATGGAAAGGTGAGGGAATTTTCATCTACACCAATTCCTAAAACCATTGCCAAGATGGAGGCAGTGAGATACAATGGAAAGAACTCTCTTTTTGAAGTCAGAAGACCAGGGTTCAAATCCCATTGATATCTACTAGTCATGCGCCTTTGGGAAAATTTACTTCACACTCCTGGCTTTTTATTTCCTACATCTCCTACAGGGAGTTGAGGGACAGCAAGGTGGCTCAGTGAATAGTCAGAACTAGAGACAAGAGGTCCTAAATTCAAATCTGACCTCAGACATTTACTGGCAATGTGATCCTGGGAAAGCCACTTAAGGAAAAGGTTGGGCTGGAGGAGAACTATGTCTCATCCTCTTGACAGAAAGACTAAATGAGCTCCTTTTAATTTAATCCAAATTACCTAGTCCTTAGCACTCTTCTGCCTTAGAACAAATACTTAATATTGATTCTAAGACAGAAGGTAAGGATTTTTTTTTAAAAGAGGAAATTGGGCTGGTAACATTTTGATACCTTCGGAATCAGAAAGACTACATTCAAATCCTACCTCAGGGGGCAAATTATGACTTGTATATCCCTGAGCAATTCCTGTGACCTCTTTTAACCTCACTTTCCTCTTTTATAAAATGTGGATAATAATAGTGCCTACCTCATGGAGTTATTAGTTAGGATTACATGAGATAACATGTAAGATATTCTTCAAACCTTAGTCTCATGTAAATACCAATTGTTTTACTGAATGGCTTCCAAGAACTCTCTTGGCACTAAATCTATGATCCTATGCTCCAATGTTTCAAAAATGGACTGGAATCTGGGTAGATGGAAGGAGTACACACATTAAGGAAATTCTCAATTATTGAAATAAGAAAGACCTTTGCAAAATTATGTATTTCAATATGTGCCTAGCCTCCAACAACAAGAATGCAAAAAACAACAAAAATGAATCAAAATGTTATAAAATTAAAATAATCCATATGATGTATAATTGATGTAAAATGAAATAAATAAATTTAGATATGGAGTCAGTACGACATGTTTAAAATCCTACCTTAGACACATATTAGCTATAACTTTGGACAAGTTTGCCTGACCTTTAGGTGTCTATTTCCTCAGCAGTACAATAAAGCATTTAGACCCAATGGCCTTAGAAGTGTCTGCCAACTCCTAAACTATATTCTGATATGGATGATCTAAACCCCAGTCACCACCTTGACTAATGGCATTTTTCATGCGATTTGTCTCTAGAACATTTTGTGATAATTTTCCAGGGCGCAAAACATGGGAATCAGAGTGTTGTACTTGAGTGCAAATTCTGGCTTTTCAAGTTACTGTCTAGATGACTAAGTCGTTTCATATCCTTGAACATCATTTTCCTCATCTTCAAAATAAAGGGGGTGGGGTGGACTAAATGACCTCTGAGATTCCTTCTGATTTTAAAGTTATAATTTTATTATTCCTCGTTTCAGCTCTTCCTGTGGGATTTAGGGTTCACTGGCTTTTGGAAAGAGTTGGGCTGGAAGAGAAATATTTCTCATCCTCTTGAGAGAAAGATTAAATGAGTCCCTTTTAATCCTGAGACTTAAAATAAAAAGAAGAAGAATACTGTGTGTATGTGTGTGGTCTATTTGTTCACATGCCTTTGTTTTCTTTTTTTTTCCAACTTTGACTCATAATTCAACAGAGAACTGTCCATATTTCCCTTCCTTTCTTCCTAACTTCTTATTTCTGTTGATAGGACACCAACTATCTGGGGACCTGAGTTTGTAATTGAGTGGTTATTTTTGACTATTCTCTCTCCTTCCTTATCCATATTTAAATAGTTGCAAAGCATTGCCCATTCTCCCAACCCAATCTCTGTCCTACCCATCCTCTTCTCTCTATACTTAAGACCACCACCCAGTTTTGGGTCCTCATCACTTCTTGTCTGAACTGTTACAATAGCCTTTTTTATTCTTATTTTTTATCCTCAACTTTAACATGAAAAAAAAGAAAGACAACATCAGAACACAAAGGATTCAGTATTAAACTATATCCATTTCATCCTACTTGCTTAAAAAATGTGTATAATGAATTCCATACATTGTTTTCAAAACTGTCCTACTTGCCTGTGTTTCTTTCCAAACTTCTTTTTGTTCTCTTCTGTGCATTTTAAAATAAGTTATAATACATAATAAATATTTAAAATATTTAAATGGAATAATATGTGATAAATAGCTTTATATGATCATTCTATAACATTATATGATTATATATTATACACTATAATATATACAAATTATATAATAAACATACATGTACATTTAAAATACTTAAAATGTGATATAATAAAATAAGCTTTGCATGTGTGTGTATGTGTGTCTATAACCAGGAATCCTAATTAATAATTATTCTCCTTGTGAAGGCTTCCATTTAAAAGTGAAAGGAAAGGAGGGAAGAACTTATAATAAATAAATTTAAAAAGAGAATTTCTAAGAAGTGGTCATACCCCAAAATATGTCTTTCTAAATCCTGTGTCCATCATATCTCTGGTAAGAGGTGGGTAAGATGCTTCATTGTACATCCTCCTCATAATTGGCTGGTCATTGCATTGATCAAGGTTCTTAAGTCTTGCACATTCTTTTTCTTTGAAATATTTCTATCTTTGTACAAATTGTTCTTTTGGTTCTGTTTACTGAGTCAATTCATACTACACAGGATTCTCTGAAATTATCTCTTTCACCATTCCTTATGGTGCAATAATATCCTATCACACTCATTTATCATAATTTGTCTAGCTATTCCTCAATTGTCTAAGAAACAATCTTAGGCACCTTCCCCCTTAGATTCTATTTTTTGTGTGGTTTTCTTTTATTTTTCAATTCCATCTTCAGAAATGGGAAGTGTTTCAGTTATGACTGTTCCCTTCTTGGCATTATCCTCCCTCTTAAATACTAGCCCCCTTTCTATATCCATTTGATCAAATACTCCCTCCATATCTATGCCATTATCCCTGCTGAGTTTGATATACTTTTGCACCAAGCTGTTTTGGTATGTGTTCACCTCTTCTTTAACCATTTCAAATGAGAGTAACTTTCATCTGATGCCAGTTCTCCATATCCCTTCTTCCATCTCTGTATATTCTTTTCATGGACCCTAATTACGAAAAATATCAAGTTTCACCATTATCTTCCTCTTTCCTATACTCATGTATTACTTTTACCATCTGTTCTCTTTCCCCTCTTAAAACTTTCTAACTAGAACCAACCAATGCCCTAGGGCTTCTTTTTTACTTATTTAACTCCTTCAATAGCAATAAGGACATTAGAGTTCTGAAAAGCTGTTTACTTCTTTTACCTCTATTTCAATGTTCCTTGTATCATCTTTTAGCTCCTGTGAGATGTTAAAATATATTTACCTTTGTAGATTCTCTAAAATGTGTTTTTATTTCAAAGATCCTAATTGTCTTTGGTATTTTCATCAGAAATTTCTGAAAGTCATTTCACTGAAGGTCATTTTTTTTCATGTACAATTATACTCAGTTCTGTAGGGTAAGTTATTCTTGGTTAAAATCCTATATCTTTAAAGCAGCTAGGTGGTATAGTAGATAGAGTGATATGCTTGGAGTCAGGAAGATCTGAGTTCAAATCTCTTCTCAGACAATTATTATCTATGTGACCCTGGGCAAATCACTTAACCTCTGTCTACCTCAGGTTCCTCAACTATAAAATGAGGATAATGAGAGGACTTACATCTCATGATTGTCATAGAGATCAAATGAGAGAATAACTATAAAACTCTTGATACAGTGTCTGGCACATATTAAGTACAGTATAAATGTTAGATATTATTTCAAGATCTCTGTTTTTTTAATAAAAGCTGTCAAGTCTTATGCAATCTTGATTATAGTTCCTTAGAATTTGAACTGTTTTCATATGGGAGTTTGGGATTTTTTCCATGACATTTGTGACACTTCATTTCAGGAAGTAATTGGTGATATTTTAAAAATCTTCACTTTTCTCTCTGTTTCTCATAAATCTGGATAATTTTCATTGATGATTTCTTGAAATACAGCATCTCATCTTTTTTTGTGTCATGATTTTAGGAAGCCGAATGATTCTTCATTTGATTAATTTGACCACTTTTCCAAGTCAGCTGTTTTGGATTTCAGCCCTCTAACATTTTCTTTTATTCATTTTTTAGTCTTTTAACTTTGTTCTAATATGCCTTGTTTTCTTATAAATGTTGATTTCTTTTATGGTCTATTGTAGTTTTCAATGATTCTATTTCTGGGATACAATTGGTCATACTTTTTTCCCCAGGCTATTTATTCTTGGGCTTCTTTCCTCCAAAGCTTTATTTCCATTTTTTTAAATTTCTTTTAGATGTTTGTACATTATTTGTGTAATGTCCAATTATTTCCTCGATTCTCTACTCCTGCTTGTTATAGAATTTCTCATTCCTTCTTATAAAGGATTTTTTTTAGATTTGCTTACAATTTCCTAGAATGACTGACTCAGTTTTTTACACTTGTACTCAATGAGACACAACTTTTGTTTTCTCTGAATCTTCAAGGATGGGTATTCATTTCTTTGGTACCACATGTAATTTTCATGATGGGCAATAGAAAGGATAAAGACTTATTTTAGTTTGTGTAATGATATTAATTCCCTTCTGAGCAGGAATCAATTATCATCTCTATGCTAATAATTCTCAAATGTACTTATTCAGACCTAATCTCTCTGCTGACTTCTAGTCTTGCATTTCCAACTGCCTCTTGGACATTTTAAATTGGATGCCCTGTAGACATCTTAAACTCAACATGTCCAAAGTTGACTTCAAACCTAGATGTCATGCTTTACTTCTTACCTTCTCTTCCCAAATCTAATTTGCAATCCAGGCTTGCCAATTTTATGTTTGTAACATATTTCAAATAATGTGACTTTCTCTCTTTTTACACTTCCACCACCCTAGTGAAGACCCTCATAATTTCACACCAGAACTACTACAATAGACTTTTGGTTGATTTGCCCACCTTAAGTCTCTTCACAATCCAATCCATCCTTCATTTAGGTTAGTCAAAGTGATCTTAAAACATAGGTCTGATCATGTCCACCTCCGATACATTCAACTTCAGTGCCTCACTATTACTCCCAGGATCAAATATAAAATCCTGTTTGGCATTCCAAGCCCTTCATTACTTGCTTTCTCACCCTACTTTTTCAGTTCTCTTGTGCCTTACACCTTTTACCCTTCATGAATTTTGTGATTCATTAACACTGGTATTATTTTTCCTCAAACAAGAAGACATTCAAGTTCTAGATTGGGTATTTTTTCTCCACTCTCCTCTGTTTTTATTAGACTTCATCTAGATTATTGTGTTAATTCCTATCTCTAACAGAAGGACATTGATGAGCAGCTGGGTGTCCAGAGGCAGAGACTAGAAATGGTGAAAGCATCATGAGTCCTTGGGATTTTTAGCCTGGAAAAAAGTTATAGTTGACCTATATTAATTATAATTAAATATTTAAAGAATAGTCATGTGAAAAAGATAATTTTTACTCTTTGACCTTAGAGAGCACAACCAGGAGAAATGAGTACAAGTTGAAAAAATAAAAATTTGTACTTGATGTAAGGAAAAATCTCTTAACTGTCCAAAAGACTACCTATATAAATTAAAGATCTTTTCCTTGGAAGTCTCTAATCAAGTCTGGCTAACCACTTGCCTTATACATTGGGGAGGGAATTTTTTAGGTAAAGGATAGACTAGATGGCCATCAGGTTCCGTCCAGCTCTCAAAATTATGTGTTACACTGTGATTCTCTGATAAAATTATATATATATATATAGATATAGATATAGATATATAAAACTATATATACATACATAACTATGTATAACCATATATAACTATATATAGTAACCTAAGAAAATCTAACTAGGGAGAGAACATTTCTGTTGAGGAGAATCAAGGAAGGTTTCATGGAGAAAGTAGAACATGAACTGATCCTTGAAGACAGAAAGATTTGGAAAGGCTTGAACTAAAGAAACCGATTGAATGATTTGTTGGAGGCATTAAAATTATGGCTTCAGGAACAGCTAGAAATTCAGTTTGGAGAGAATACAGAGTTCATGATGATGAGTAATATGAAATAAGGTTGAAAAATTAGATCAGAGACATATTGTGGTGGGCTATAAATGTTCACCTATAGAACTGATGCTTGGTTTTAGAGGCAGAGAACCACTGAAGATTTTCAAGTAAGAGCGTGATGTATATTGTCAAACCTGTATATGGGTAATATACTTCTAAAGCTCCTCTCTCAACCTCTATTCACATGGGAAGTTTGGAAGGCCAGAGGGAGAGTAACTATATTTCCTCAGAGATATAAGGTAGTTTAGAGGGGTTAATTGTGTTTTTTATTACATTATAACTCAATCCCCCCCCCCAGGTATTTCACCTTTAATTATCAGTTAATTAGTCAGACAAATGTAATTGTTTTTTAGAAATGAGTATTTAAGGGGGTAGCTGGGTAGCTCAGTGGATTGAGAGCCAGACCTAGAGATGGGAGGTCCTAAGTTCAAGTCTAGCCTCAGATACTTCCCAGCTGTGTGACCCTGGGCAAGTCACTTAACCCCCATTGCCTAGCCCTTACCACTCTTCTGCCTTGGAGCCAATACATAGTATTGACTCCACGACGGAAGGTAAGGGTTTAAAAAAAAAAAAGAAATGAGTATTTAAGGAGGCAGTTAGGTGGATCAGTGAATTGAGAGTCAGACCTACAAACTGGAGGTCCTGGGTTCAAAATTGACCCTAACTATGTGATTCTGGGCAAGTCACTTAACCCCCATTGCCTACCCTTTCCACTCTTCTGCCTTAGAACCAAAACACAGTATTGATTCTAATATGGAAGGGAAGGGTTGAAAAAAAAAGAAATGAGCATTTAATACTGTGGGATGATTGGTATAAATTACTCTTCCCTGTTGCTTGTGATATTTTCTCCTATAAGTGTGTGTGTGTGTGTGTGTATGTGTGTGTGTTTCTAGAGGAAAGTAGCTTCTAGTGTAGAAAGATGTGGTAAATATCCAAGTTACTTGTAACTTTTGAAAGTCATTTTTTCTGTTATTTCAGGAGATGTAAGGAGGGTCTTCTTGTTTGTCACTTGTATCTGTTTTTATTCAGCTTGTTTAGTCAATTCTCAGTTCCTAAAATAGACAGTTACTGTTATCTAAGAAAGGATGTCTCTTGGACATCAATGAGAAGTCTGAATTCTCTGATCCTATCATGAAGAGTCCTTCTCTTACTCACTTTACAGGTAAGGAAAATGAGGCAAACTGGATTAAGTTACTTGTCCAGGGTCATGCAGCTATTTAGTGTCTGAAGTCAGATTTGATTTCAGAAAAATGAGTCTTCCTGGGGTCCAGAACTCTACCTCCTGTGTTACCGAGTTGCCCTATGATTTGAGCTCAGGTCCTCTGATACCAAGTCCAATATTCTTTTTATAGTACCCTTTACCACACTAAGAACTAAAAAGGAACCTAAAGATCATAGGATTATGATCTGGAGCTGGAAGAGAACTTAGAGGTGATGTAGTCCAACCTTTAACAGATAAAGAAACTGAGGTCAAAGGAAGTTAAATGACTTGTCCAAGATCATGCAGGTAATAAGTGTCAGAAGCAGTACTTAAACCAGTTTTCCAAGTGGATTCCATTTAGAGCTCAAAAGAGACCTTACACCCCATGTGACCCAATCCTTTTATTTTCTAGAAGAGAAAACTGAGGCTTGAGATGCCAAATGCTTTACCCAGAGTCACCCAGGTAATAAATAGTAGAATTGTAATTTTTAAACCCTTACTTTTTGTTTTAGAATCAATACTAAGTATTGATTTCAAGGCAGAAGGGTAGCAAGGGCTAGGCAATTAGGATTCAGTGACTTGCCCAGGGTCACACAGTCTGAGACCAAATTTGAACTTCTTGACTCGTCCTAGAGTAAATCTCTAGTGGCTAAATGCCACTGCACCACCTAGCTGTCTAAGAGGCATATTAAAGATTCAACAAATGTGTTGATAGACTGAATTTCTCCAGATGTTAGATCAATAGCATCAGATTCCTATAAGAATAATAATCCAAAGAACAATAATAAGAAAAAAGAATAGATGGCATATGAGCAGCTTTTGAAGAAGACCAAGGGCAGTTACATGACAAAATAAATAGAGCTTTGGCCCTAGATTCAGACTCATGTTTCTATCCAGCCTCAGACACTTACTAGTTTTTTGACCCTATGTAAGTCTTCTGTGTGTCTCTGTTTCCTTTATTGTAAAATGGGACAATAATTGAACCTTTGTGGTTTTTATTTTGTGGAATAGTTATTCTAGAAGAAAATAGCAAAAAGAAGAGGGATAATTAAAAGGAAAGGATTAGAAAATATAGGAAGGTAGGGAATGATCAATGGGAGGGAAGCATGAAAACCATGTATGGTAAGAACAAGTCAAGATGATACAGAATTGAGAGTATAATTGAAAGAGTATTACTTCTGAAATCAGAAACCCTGAATTCAAATTCCATCTTCATTGCTTACCTCCTGTGTGCATGATCATGGTAAGTGACTTAATCCCCTTAGATCCCAGTTTCCTCATCTTCAGAATGGGTAGGTTGAGCTAGATGTCTTCTGATTGCTCTTCAAATTCTACCTTAATGATCCTATGTCTCTTTCAAATGAAACCTACGAACTGAGACCCCTAAACTTGCTTCTGTTCCTATTTCCAGTTTATTCCTTGCCACAGTGAATTTGTGGACACTACAACCATTCCCCCATTTAAAACTGGACAAATGGAAGCATAAAAAAGAGAAATGAACACTGCTGGAGAGTCAGGGATGGGGAGAATCATAAGAAAACCTCAAACCCCTCGTTACCTCTTCTCCATTTCTATGATTCTCAGGGTAGGAACTGAAAGAAGCTTATAGGTCAGTAAGTCTAGCCTTAGTAATTGGCAACTGAGTGAATTCTCAGTTGTTCTTCAGTGATTCCGCCCCCCCCCATCCGCCGCCATGGTGTCTAGAAGCTTCAATGACTAGTAGTGAATCATGCAATTTCAGTGCTACAAATGACTTTGGAGAACATATAGTCTAGCCCGTACTAGAAACAGGAATCTCTTTTCTCAATATACCATCCCCTAAAAGTGATTGCTCCTCAGTGCTCTTGGGGATTCTCTGCCCCACTAAAACCAAATCCTTGGTCAGAAGACATTGTATTCATCTGTCTCCATTTTTCTGCTTGCGGGATGAGGGGAATGGATTTCATTTGCTTGATCTCGCCAGTCATGGAGCAACTGGGATGCCTTAGGCAAATCAACCTGGCACTATTTGTGTTTCTTCTGGCCAGCGTTTCCTGAAGACTCTGGAGGACCAGAAGGGAACTGATTCATCCCCAAAGCCCTTCCTTTATCACTGGATGGTGGAGATGGCAGACAAGAAGGGTGGAGCTGGAGTCAGTCACCATAAAGTCTACAATCTAACTAATTTTCCAAATGTTAGGCCCTAAGCCATTGGAAATTTAATTCAGTATGGTCATTCCACACAGACATCAGACCAGACAGACAGACAGACAGACAGACACACACACACACACACACACACACACACACTCGTACACGTCTTAGTAACTTAATATTCCAGAGAGTTGACTCCCTCGTCTCTGTCTTGAACATCTATTAAGCATTATAAGAAAGTCATGATGCCTTCCATAAAGATAAAGAGATCACTTGCACGGTAATGCATTGTGGCCATGTGGAAATATCTGCAAATTTCCAGGGTAGGAAGGGCCCACATCTCTGATCCTTCATCTTTAAAATTATTTGAGTGCTTAAACTTGTTTGGCTTGATACCAGAGCACAAAGTTGTGCCCAGTGGATTGAAGTTGGCAATAAACAAATACAAGTTTGATGCAAAGGAAAGCTTCCTTATGTTTACCTCTTACGTGACTCTGCACAAGTCATTTTACTTCCTTGGGACTCTATATCCTCATTGTGGATGAAATGATCTCTGTGGCCTCTTCCAATTCTAGATCAATCTTCTGATTAAATATTTCTATCAAATAGTGGGAGGGGCTACCTTCCCTATAAATCTTGAAGAAAAGCCTGATAACCATTTGTGGCCCATTTTATACAGGGGATGATCCTAGAGGACTCCTGAATGCCCTACTGACTCTCAAAGTCTGCAATTTTATAAGCTAGATATATAAAGGATATTATAAATTTGGAGGCACAGATATGGAAAAATGATTTCTGGTGAGACCCTTTTTGCTTTTAAGCATTAACTTTCTTAAATTCCTATCTATCTATCTATCTATCTATCTATCTATCTATCTATCTATCTGTCTGTCTGTCTGTCTGTCTGTCTGTCTGTCTGTCTGTCTGTCTGTCTATCTATCTACCTACCTACCTATCTATCTATCTATCTATCTATCTATCTATCTATCTATCTATCTATCTGTCTGTCTGTCTGTCTGTCTATCTATCTATTAGATACTTAAACATATAAAACAAGAAAATCAGAGGGAAGGAATATGGGTTCAAATCCTAGGTAAAATATAGAAAAAAAAAAGAACTTGGTGATGTCTAAGATCCTTTCCAGTCTAAATGAAAGTAGTCAGAGCCAGGGAAAGTGCATTCAATTACTATCACTTTCTGTCTACCTCTGTTTCTTATAGTTCAGTCACAACCAACTCTTCATGACCCTATAGACCATAGGTATCCATGAGTTTTTATTGGCAAGGATACTAGCATGTTTTGTAGTTCATCCTCCACTGGATCCTGCTGTCAATCAAACAGAGGTAAAGTGACTTGTCCAGGGTCATACAGCTAGGAAATGTCTAAGGTTAGATTTGAATTCAGATCTTCCTGACTTCAGGTCTCAAATTCTACCTCACTGCCTTCTAGGCATACAGAAGTTAAGTGACAAGGTCATTTATCTAGGAAGTATCTGAGACTGGATTTAAACTCAACTTCCTGACTTGAGGCCCAGTGAGTGCCCTTAACTACTGAGATGCAGCTTACCCACCTAAAATAGTGAGAATAGTAGAAAATCTCATGAAACACAAAGGCCATTTGTGATGATCTCTGTTACTGAAAGGAATGAAGTCAATGAAATTAATGGAAAGAATGGAGGGGAAATTAGACAACCAGCAATTAAAAATCCTTGATATTTGTCTTTGTACATATTAATCCCTTTGGTCAAACTCCCAGTCATCTGTGTGCCTAGACCCAAACTCTCCTGGTTTGATCCTTTTATGGATTTCTGGAACTAGCTAGATGATAGTAAGGAGGAGGTCAATCCACTTTCTAATGTCTAGGAAGGTGTTTGGAGCTTCTCCCAGAAAGAACTGCAGGGATACATAACAAAATTCACCTGGGTACACCCAGAAATGGATCAGGTAACATGAGCTTAAATATCACTTGTGGGACCCTGTACAAGTAAATCAACATTCATTGAACTTCTATTATGTGCATGAGACACAAGGCCAATTGCTGGTTAAGTCATTTAATCTCTATAGACTTCAGTTTCCTCTTCTGTCAAATAATAGGGATAGACTAAGTTCCAACCATTTCTAGCTTTAGATTTTAGCTTTTGTTGCTTTCCTAGTAGACATATCCCCCCGTGGAATCTATTGGTATGCCTCTATATTTTTTGCTAACTATTAAGTCACTTTTCATCTTGGGTACCACAAGAAGTACGAAATTAGACATGGCGGAGGGAACACCTGGCTAGATTCCAGGAGTATGAAGGGCTCAATGGTCCTCAAAACAGATAAAAGACATCATTAAGTGCTATGGATGGGTGGAGTGAAGAGTGTTCAATGACATGGAGTACACAGACTAAAAGTGGCTACCATTTTTATAATTCTTTAAGATTTGCAAAGTACTTTATGTAGATCATTTCTTTGGTGTTTGGCTGAGTCTAAATATGTGTGATTCCATTTGCAGTTTTCTTGGCAAGGATAATGTAGTGGTTTGTCATTTCCTTCCTCAGTTCATTTTACAGATGAGGAAATTGCGGCAAACTGAGTTAAATGACTTGCCCAGGATCACACAGCTAATAAAGTGTCTGAGGCCAAATTTGAACCCAGGACCTCTCATCTCTAGGCCTGGCGCTTTATTCACTGTGCTATCAGGTTGCCATACATTATATTATCTCATTGGGTCCTCAATAAAACCCTGTTAAATGTCACACAAGCATTACTATTTTCACTTTGATGAATAAGAAGGATGATGCTCAGAAATATTAAATAACTTGTCCCGATTCATAGATGGTATGTATCAGGGGCAAAATTTTAATGCAGGACTTGTTGAGTCAAAGACTTTTAGCAGTATGATTATGTTGCCTCTAAGTAGGGAATGTAGTATAGATGGGCTGGGTTGTTTAGAATGGAATTTAGAAAATAGAAAAGGCAAGATGGTATGGATAGTAGTGGTGGCATGGGGATAGAATTGTCAAATAACACTGCAATAGCATACAGGAAAAATATGATTATATGTTTGTTGTACTCTGCTCTGGTCAGACAATATTTGCAGTAAATTATGCTCAATTTGGGGTGCTACAATTTAGAAAAGGCTAAATCGTTGTTTGGCACTTTCTATGTGGCCTTGGGCAAGTAATTTTATCCCCTGTGGTCTTCAATTTCCTCACCTGTAAAACAATGGGGTTGGCCTAGATGAGAGACCTTGGAGGTTCCTTCCTGCTCAAAATCCATTCTAATTGGGAGGGCAACTAAGGAGGTGAAGAAAGGGCATGCTATGTGAGGATTGACTGAAGTAAACGGGCTATTTGGGCCACAGAAAAGAAGACTTGGAGGAGACAGAATAATCTTCTCCATGTATTTGAAGGGCTGTCATGTGAAATAGAGGCTGGTTTTGCTTGGTTATACAGGAAGAGTGAAAAATAGTGGGTCAAAATTAGAGAATGACAGATTAAACTTGGGAGAAGGGAAAAACTCTCTAGGACTCTTGTTCTTCACTGAACCAGTACCTCCACTGTCCATTGTCCCATACAACATGTCCTTGCCAGTTCTTGTGTATGTTTCTGTGACCCATACAGATGCCAGGAGGTCTGACCCCTTGGGGCAAAGTCAGACAGGTCTTCACAAAGCAACCTGCTGCTCCCACTACTGTTGCCATCATGGAAACCAAAACTGCTTGGCCAAATCAGTTTTAGAAATGAATGAATAAACTCCTGAGATGAGGGAAAATACCTAGTTCTTTTTTTCTAGTGGCTTCATCAGGAAATGCATTTAGCTCCCTCCTTTCCCCTTCTGGCAGCCCATAGTGCCTCATTTTCTTTTTAACTATTAATTACATTGTGTATTTATGGTCCTGTGCTTCCCATTATCCACATCTGGCAACAAAATTCTTCTTCCTTCTCCTCCACCTCCTCCTCCTCCACCTCCTCCTCCTCCTCTTCCTCTTCCTCCTCTTCTTCCTTCTTCTTCTTCTCCTTCTCCTTCTCCTCCTTCTCCTTCTCCTTCTTCTCCTCCTCCTCCTTCTTCATCTCCTTCTCCTTCTTCTCCTTCTTCTTCTCCGTCTATCTTGGAATCAATATTGTGTATTGGATCTCCCCTCTCTAGGCCTGGCTCTCAATCCACTGCGCCACCCAGCTGCCCCCCTGTACATAATATTATTGAAAAAAACAGGGGTGTGGGTGGAATCTTACAAAATTGAGTTGTATAGACATGGGAATAGAATGGCTATGGTGGTCCTCCTCATTAGAAGTCTCTGCCCAAGTCTGGATGACTCCTAGTCCAGCATGTGATGAGTTGATCTAGAAGGCATGAGAGGGCTTTCATGATTCTATAGATGGGTTAGATAGTTATTTTTTTTCTTTCTTCTGAAAGTCCACATGCTTCTTCTGAATTAAGCCCTGCCTAGGGAACTGGCTTGATCAGCTGAATTGCCAGACATCCTCTCTTTTATTGGGCAATCTTTACTGTATTTATGAATGTTCCTGACCAAGAATTATGTAGGCTGAAGATCACCTAGCAACAATAACAAACATAATTTTGTTCTAGGGGCTAAGGGTGGTATACAAATCCATCCTATACCTCTGATTCATTTGGAGGTCCACACAATTAGGCCCAATTAGGAGCAATTCTAGTAAAGTCACTAGAGACAAGTTGAGATTAAGAAGAATTTTTCTTTAAAATATAGGATAGGTTATAGAGTTTATAGGATCATCAGCATTAATCTAGGTTACAGAGTTTGCAAAAGCATCAATATTGTGCTAGAAGGAGCTTTTGAGTGTCATTTAGACAACTCATCCCATTTTGCAGAGGAATAAACTGAGACATCCAAAAGTGAAGTGTTTTGTACAGCATCACTTGTGTATCAGAACTATGATTAAAACTCAGGTTCTCCAACATCAAATGCAACACTCTTTCCACTGGACTCATTTTACTGGGAGAAGAAAAATAAATGGGTCTGTGATTTCTTTAGGGTTAGAAAGCTCTAGACAGGGAAATTCTCAGGAAGAATGGTCCAGGCATTTGGCTCTAGAGTGGGCAGAATGTGGATTCTGGAGTCAGAGGACCTCGGTTCCATTCACAACTCTCTGATGCTTACTCCTTGTGTGACCTTGGGTGAGAGCAACCTCTTTGGGCTTCAGTTTCTTCCTCTGTTAAATGAGAGGACTGGACTAGATGGCTTCCGAGGTCCCATCCAACTCTGCAGCTATGAGCCTAAAGTACACTTCTGCAGATTTTAGTTGTGGAGAATTTCTTGGAACCTTAAGATGTTAAATGACTTTCCCAGGGTTGCTCACTCAATAAAAATTTAAGACTAGACTTGAACCCAAATCTTCCAGGCTCCAAGACTCTCTCAACTACTCCCCATAGCATAGTGATATAGTTTCCATGAGTTTACCTAGGGACTATCCCATTTGTGTTTCTTGCCCTTCATTCTCTTGCCAGCATTTTCTCTAGCCTCTGTTATTAAATTATTTACAAGGGTCCTTATTCCTCCTCTCTCAAAGGGAAGGACCCTCTTGTTTCTTTCACCCACACATTTAAAGATTGATGTATTTCCAGATTTCTAAGATCTGGATGTATCCTAATCTTAATTTTTTTTTTTTATTAAACCCTTACCTTCCGTCTTGGAGTCAATACTGTGTATTGGCTCCAAGGCAGAAGAGTGGTAAGGGCTAGGCAATGGGGGTCAAGTGACTTGCCCAGGGTCACACAGCTTGGAAGTGGCTGAGGCCGGATTTGAACCTAGGACCTCCTGTCTCTAGGCCTGGTTCTCAATCCACTGAGCTACCCAGCTGCCCCCCGTAATCTTAATTTTTAAGGGATGTCTTTTCCTTGATGCAATACCCTAGGGGGAAAAACCCAACGTATCACCTCTAATTACTTATCTTCAGTTACTACCTTAGTTGACCCTTATAACCACCCCAGGAAATAGTTGTGATTATCATACCCATTTAGCAGATGAAGAAACTAAGGGGGGAAAGAGGTTAAATGACTTGTCCAGCATCACAATACGATGTGTCTGAAGCTAGATTTCTTAGTTCAGATCCTCCTAACTCCAAGACTGGAAATCTATTGACTTTAGACTATCTATCCTTTGATAAGCAATTTCCTTAGAGATTTATCTCCTAAGAAATAACCTATTTGGAATCCAGAGTGTCCAGCTTTTTCTAGGGCTTAATGAGTGAATGCTTAACAAAATGTTTTTAGGCAAGTGCCAAAGTTTAGGTGGAAACTATGTAAATCATCCTTTAACTCTGCACATTTCCTTTCTTCTGGATTTGAGAATAGAAACTACTAAGGCAACTGTGTTTTTTTTTTCCCCTCACCCATGGAAGAAACCCAGTCATTTATTACTCATACCCAGAAAGCAAGGAGAAAGCAGTTTTCTCTTTTAAGATTAAATTTTAAAAAAGAGTCTGAATTGGGGATAACTCAAAAAGACCTTCAAGATCCTAGTCAAGCTTCCCCCCTTTCATTTTGCACATGATTAAACAGTCTCAGATAAAAGTGACTATCCCAGTGTCATCCAGCTAACAAGTGATCAAGTTAGTTTTCAAATCTGCTTCTGATTCCCAATCCAGGGGTCTTGGCTCTAGCCTGTATGTGGATGGGATCATTCCAGAGGCCCTGAGCCATTATCATTGCCAAGAGTCCAGCAGATATCCTGGGTCATGAGTCAGAGGGAAAAGTAGTGTGATCCCGGAATAACTGGTGGGACCAGAGTGAAGAATGTGTTGGGGGCCTGGCTTTTACTCAGTTTCACTTTTCTAGATATGAGACTTTATGGAATTTGGCTACCTGATGCTGGAGGAATTGTTCATTTCCCCACTGGTGAATTTCAGGATTCAGGAACCTTGCCAACTAGAATTGTGCAACTGGTTCTGGCGCACAGTGTCCCCATGGTGACACAGCCTGGGATTTTCCCTCCTCCCTTCCTTTCTATCCTGTAACTAAACGAAGAAACAGAAACCAAATGTAGAGCTAGCTGACCAAAGATGTCTTTGTTTAGCCTGTACTGAAATTCTCAATGGGGAATTAGTAACAGCTGAACTCTGGTTTTCATTAGCATCCTTGCTGGGAAAAACCTATGGAATAAATACTTTCTCACCTATTTCTCTGCACTGATTGCAAGGAGAGATGTCCCAGAGGGGTTGACGTACAGCTACTCTGATATGGAACACCCATTCCATACAAATTGGAATACCCAGAAGAATATAAACTCTGTGAGGACAGAGAACTGTTTTCTCCCTCTCTTGTATCCAGAGATTCAAATGCAGTGCCTTCATATAGAGAGTGTGCTCATTCAAAAACGTTACTTATGTGTGAGCAGAAAATTGAGTTGACTAGCTCACTTTTTTCTTATTTGAAAGGGTTATTTTGGGGGAAGTCCTACACAGAATATTAGATCAATAAGGGTTTTGCCATCATCATCATGTGTTTGGTGGCAGAAAGGCTATTAGTGACTGGATAGACCTTCTTTGAAAGAATTAGAGGAGAGATAGATTGTGGGACCAAAGCCCCACTTTTTCCCCAATCCCTGCTGAAACAAATAGCCTCCACCCCACTCCATCACCTGTCTAAACCTTAAGACAAAGCTCCAGTAAAACCTGGCAGAACACCAGGATTTTTCTGTCAAACCTAGACAAATAACCTCTGGCATCACCAACCATCAGGCCTGAGATCTTCCTACCACCAGAGACCGAGAATCTCAACCCCATTCAATGAACTGATCCCAAGTACCCCAACTTTGACTAATCGAGGCAATCCAGGTTATCTCATCCCAGACCACCACCCTAAAAAGATTGCCCCCTTCTCCACCCAGGTGGAGACTAAGCAGCTATCTTTGTTGGATCTGGATCTTCACCCCTTCCCCTTGTTCTCACTCCATCCCCCCACTCCCCTGCCACTTCAACTGTCATAAGCCTCCCATCCCCCTTTCGCCTCCTCCTTTCCTCCAAATGAAGCTTTGTTGTACCACTCCACTCTCTGTCTCATTAGTCTCAGCTTGGACTCCAATCAGCCAGGACTGACAAGGAGGACCTGGGCAAGAATCAAAGAGAACAAGAAAATTTGGATGTGTTCTGATCTGCCTATGGGAGTAAATACCCACATTACATCAACTGCAGATTTATTGAAGTATTGAAGCAAGCTTTATTATTCTCAGGAGTCTGAGTACTTGGCAGACTGCAGCTACTGGTAATTATCACCTTCCCCATCAGTAGCCAAGGAAACTAAAATACCTAGCAAGTAATAGATTCATTTATCTAAATGGATTAAGGAATAAAAGACTGGCCGAGAGAATCTGGTTAGATTTGGCATCTTCCCTTTTAGGCAGAAGAGACATGCCTAGTACATAAATGCAGTCCCTCATTATCTCTTTCCTAGATGATTATAACAACCTCTTCAATGAAATAATGGTTTCTAGTCTCTCCACTCACCAATCCATCTCCCAAAAGGCTGGCAAAATAATCTTAAAGCACACATCTTTACTGCCCAAGAAATTGCAATGATCATATGATAAAAATAGAAACTCTTCAGCTTGGTATTTAAAACCTTTTGTAATTTTGTTCTAGATTACCATTTCCATTCATTTGTTCATTCATTCATTCATTCATTCATTCATTCATTTATTTTACTTTCCTCTAACTCCTGGTTTCCTTTAAGAATTGGCTCAAATTCTACCTTTTACAGGAGGGCTTTCTTGGTCTTCCTCCCCCATCCCTCATTTAATGCACTTTCATCTGAGATTATCATAATCTTATCCTATCTATGGGGAGACAGTCCAGAAGCATATTCCAATGGGCATCTCCATGTCTGACAATAAAAGGGAACTAACCAACACAGAACAGGGATGAGTAGAATTTCCTATAAGCTTGCCTCTTGTTAGAATTCTTAAATAAGTTATCAATCTGTGATTTCTATGGACTTTAGGGAGAGTAGAGCTCAGAGTGTCATAGGGCTATGCTTTATTGGCCTTAAAGATGAGACACTATCTAGCCTGTCTCTTTTAACTGGACTTTTTCAAAGCCATTGATTTACTTTTCTATTATAATCATCTCTAGCTAACTGGTAATATTGGGTGACAGGCCTCAGTTCCCTCCTCTAAAGTATGGAGTTAGTCTGGATGATGCCTAAGTTTTCTTCTGTTCCTGACATTTTCTATTCCAATATTTTATTTTTTAAGATACCATAGTATAGTAGAAAGAGGACTGAAGTCAGAGGAGTTAAAAATATGACCTCTTCACACTTACTACCTAGAAGATCTTCGGTGATTCATCAATTATTTTGGGCCTCAGTTTCTTCATTTATAAAATGAGGAGACTAGATGATCTTTAAATTCTCTTCTACTCTAAATTCATGATCTAACTCTAACATTCTAAATTTTAACAGATTAATTCTATCAATGCTGACGTTGTCAAAGTCTGATTTTTATTTAACTTGATCTTTTTTTTTGCACAGTTTGTTTCTATATCCTTCTTATGGATGTTGTGGAACTTTGTGCACTCAGAAGATGCCTCTTTCTATTGTTGTTGCTTATTATGTTTCATCTTGGTTTCTCCCTGCTATCATATCTTATTGCCTGTCTACACTCATTCTCCTTTTCAAAGGCAATTATGGCCAGAAGCTAAGTTAGAGGTTGAGTGAGGCCCACCTGTAGGTTTAAGGCACTGACATTGTGGGTAGAGATTTATTTTGATCCATCAATTGCATAATTGAAAACAAGGGTTTTTTAAAAGTGTAGTAAGTGCTGAAGTACTCAGAATTGAAGAGCTATGATGGTCATTCTAAATGCCATGAGGTTAATGGCCAAATTTCTAGGATTGGAAAACTATGGTGGGACAAGTGCCAGAGCTAAGAGAAGAGTAAATGCTAGAGATAAGAGCAAGAGACATAATTAGGAGGGATGAGGTAGTGGAGAAGGCTAGGTATCACAGAGTCAAATTCCAGTGATCAAAGTGATTAAACACTGGGGAAAGGTTAGGAAAAAAGATACCATGAAAGTGAGCTAATGCCAGTGACTAAGGTGGGGATGTGTGTGTGTGTGTGTGTGTGTATGACAAATTATAGGGATACAGAGGTGCTAAATGTCAGGGATAAGGTGAGTTTCAAGAGTGGGTAGAGCTGACTTTCAGGTAAACATGGTAGCAGTCTAGATGCAGTACTCTTCCTCTCCTCACCATCCACTGATACAGACTACCTCAAAAAGCCAAAAAAAAAACCCCAAACTCATATGAATGATGAGACTCTACAGTAAGGCGCAGCATTGAAGGTGCATGGGATCTGGGCATTTCCACACCATAAGGGGGTGAAAAAGCTTCCACCAATACAGGAGCTGATCCATCCTTCCCCACCCCACATATGGAGCCAGAGCCAGCATGCATTAGAATCAGTGAGTGAATGAGGGGTACCTCTGGAGTGAGTGAGGGGTACCTCTGGGTCATTGGCAGTGGTCTGAGACCACTGAGGACCTACCCCTGAGAGCAGCTAGATCTGAGGCCCCAGCAGACCGAGGAGCACAGACTGTGGGTACTGACAGGGAGATAGCACAGAGAGGGGCAGCAAACAGTGGAAGCTGCAGAGAGACTCGAGAGCTGGCCTCAGCCAAAATCCTTGCTCCTTAGCTCCATACACAGAGAGTGTGCCCATCTCACTCAGATTTCTAACTGGAAAGGGAAGGAAAAACCACCACAGTAATGGCAAACAGTGCCCAGGAACAACAACTTCCCAACACAAGAAGAAGGGGTTGACCTTGGAAAAACCCAGGCTACAGAGGAAATAGAAGAGGAAATACAAATAAATGCACCAAAACCTTCCAAAAATGGAAATTGTCCACAAGCTCTTGAAGAATTTAAATTGGAGCTTATCAAAACAGATGGAAGTCTTCTGGCAAGAAAAGTGGAAAATAGTTCAAAAAGAAAATAACAGTTTAAAGGACAAGAAGTCCCAATTGGAAAAATATCTGGAAGCCATGAAAAGCAGGATAGACCAAACTGAAAAGGAAAACCAGTTTTTAAAGACCAGAATTAGGCAATTGGAATCCAATGATCTTGCAAAACAGCAAGAATTAATGGAGGAAAGTCAAAAGACTGACAAAATAGAAGAAAATATAAAATATCACACTGAAAAGATGATGGATCAGGAAAACAGATCACAAAGAGACAATCTGAGAATTATTGGTCTACCTGAAAACCCAGAAATAAACAGAAATCTAGATATCATACTACAAGAATTTATTCAAGAAAACTGCCCTGATGTTCTTGAACAAGGGGGAAAAATAGACATTGAAAGAGTTCATAGAACACCCTCTAAACTAAATCCTCAAAAGACAACTCCCAGGAATGTAATTGCAAATTCAAGAGCTTCCAAGCTAAGGAGAAAATTTTACAAGAAGTGAAAAAGAGACAATTCAAATATAAAGGAGCACTGATCAGGATTACACAAGATCTGGCAGCTTCCACACTAAAGGATCACAAGCTTGGAATTTGATATTCAGAAAGGCAAGAGAATTGGGTCTTCAACCAAGGATCACCTATCCATCAAAACTGACTATATACTTCTAGGGGAAAGTATGGCCATTTAAAAAAATAGAAGATTTCCAAGTAATTGTAAAGAAAAGACAAGACCAGAACTAAGTGGAAAGTTTGATATCTAAACACAAAGATCAAGAGAAACATGAAAAGGTAAATAAGAAAGAGAGGGGAAAGGGGAAAAGGTTTTTATTTAAACTCTTCTTTAAGGGCTTCAATAAGATCAAATTATTTATATTAATATATGGGGAAAATGTTATATGTAACTCTCAAAAATTTTATTCAATATTATAGTAATTAGAGGAATCATTCACAGGAAGAGATTGGGGTAATAAGTGCTATAAGATGACATGCAAAAAAAAAGAAAAAAGGGAAGGAGGAATCAAAGATGGCATGGGAAGGGGAGGGGAAGAATACTCTTATAAGAAGGAGAGGAAGAGTCCTAATAGGTAATACTTAAACCTTACTCAGTGAAATCAATTCTGAGAGGGAAGAGCATCTAGATCCACTGGGGTATTGAAGTCTATCTTACCCTACAGGGAAAGTAAGAAGAGAAAACTAAGGGGGATAGGGGGACAGGGAGTACAAAAAGGGAGGGAAAGTGTGGGGGAGGGAATTTAATAGATCCTAAAAAATAAGAAGGGAACAAAAAGGGAGGGGGAAGAAAGGGAAGCTTATTAAGGGCAGGGGTTTGGGGATTGATTAAAAGTAAACCACTGGTTTAAAAGGATATAGGAAAAGAAGAAAGACAGAACTAGGAGAGGATATTAAATGCTGGGGAATACACACAAGTGGCAATCATAACTTTGAATGTGAATGACATGAATTCACCCACAGAACAAAAACAAATAGGAGAACGGATTAGAAATCAAAATCCTACCATATGTTGTCTGAAAGATACACACTTGAGATGGGTAGAAACTCACAAGATTAGAATTAAAGGTTGGAGCAAAATCTATTGGGCCTCAAAGAAGGCAGGAGTTGCAATCATGATATCTGACAAAGCCAAAGTAAAAATAGATCTGATTAATAGGTATAGGGAAGGTAACTACATCCTGATAAAAGGCAGTATAGAAAATGAGGAACTATCAGTAATCAACATGTATGCACCAAATGGTATAGCATCCAAATTTCTAAAGGAGAAACTAGTGGACTTTGAAGGAGGAAATAGATAGTAAAACTATACTAGTGGGAGACCTGAAGTTACCACTATCAAATTTAGATAAATCAAATAAAAAAATAAATAAGAAAGTGGTAAGAGATGTGAATGAAATCTTAGAAAAATTAGAACTAAGTAGATATATGGAGAAAAATAAATAGGAATAAAATGGTATACACCTTATTTTCAGCAGCACATGATACATTCACAAAGATTGACCATGTACTAGGGTGAAAAAATATGGAAAACAAATGCAGAAAAGCAGAAATAACAAATACAACCTTTTCAGATATGAATGCAATAAAAATAATAATCAATAAGGGTACATGGAGAGGGAAATCAAAAATTAATTGGAAATTAATATGATTCTCTAAAATTGGTTAGTTAGAGATGAAATCATAGAAACATTTACTAATTTCATTGAAGAAAATGACAATAATGAGATATCCTTTCAAAATCTATGGGATGCAGCCAAAGCAATATCCAGGGGGAAATTTATATCCTTGAGTTCATATATTAACAAATTAGGGAGGGCAGAGGTCAATGAATTGGACATGCAAATCAAAAATTTTGAAAGTAAACAAATCAAAAATCCCCAGATGAAAACTAAATGAGAGATCCTAAAAATTAAGGGAGAAATTAGCAAAATTGAAAGTGAAAGAAGTATTGAAGTAACAAATAAGACTAGAAGTTGGTATTTTGAAAAAACAAACAAACAAAAGAGACAAAGTAATGGTCAATCTAATTTAAAAAAGGAAAGAAGAAAACCAAATTAACAATATCCAAGATGAAAAGGGATACCTCACCTCTAATGAAGAGGAAATTAAGGCAATCATTAAAAACTATTATGCCCAACTATATGGCAATCTAGGTATACGAATGAATATTTACAAAAATATAAATTGCCTAGACTAACAGAGGAAGAAATAGATTACCTATACAACCCCATATCAGAAAAAGAAATTGAATAATCCATCAAAGAACTCCCTAAGAAAAAATCCCCAGGTCCAGATGGATTCACAAATGCATTCTATCAAACATTCAAAGAACAACTAATCCCAATATTATACAAACTATTTGACAGAATAAGCCAAGAAGGAGTTCTACCAAATTTATTTTACGACACAAATATGGTACTGATTCCAAAGCCAGGCAGGTCAAAAACAGAGAAAGAAAACTATAGACCAATCTCCTTAATGAATATAGATGCAAAAATCTTAAATAGGATATTAGCAAAAAAACTCCAGCAAGTCATCACAAGGGTTATTCACTATGACCAGGTAGGATTCATACCAGGAATGCAACGATGGTTCAATATTAGGAAAACTATCCACATAATTGACCATATTAAGAAGCAAACCAACAAAAGCAACATGATTATCTCAATAGATACAGAAAAAGCCTTTGAGATAATACAACACCCATTCCTATTGAAAACACTAGAAAGTATAGGAATAGAAGGGCCTTTCCTAAAAATAATAAACAGTATATACCTAAAACCATCAGTAAACACCCTCTGCAATGGGGATAACTAGAAGCCTTCCCAATAAGATCAGAAGTGAAACAAAGATGCCCATTTTCACCTCTATTATTTAACATTGTATTAGAAACACTAGCAGTAGTGATTGGAGAAGAAAAAGAAATTGAAGGTATTAAAATTGGCAATGAAGAGACCAAGCTATCACTCTTTGCAGATGATATGATGATCTACTTAAAGAGTCTTAGAGAATAAACCAAAAAGCTAGTCAAAATAATCAACAACTTTAGCAAAGTTGCAGGATACCAAATAAACCCACATAAGTCATCAGCATTTCTATATATCTCCAACACATCTCAACAGCAAGAATTAGAAAGATAAATTCCATTTAAAATCACCCTAGACAATATAAAATACTTGGGAATCTATCTGCTGAGACAAACACAGGAACTATGTGAACACAACTACAAAACACTTTCCAAATTAAAACAATTGGAAAAAACATTAACTGCTCATGGGTAGGACGAGCTAACATAATAAAAATGACCATCCTACCCAAACTTATTTAGTACCATGCCCATCAAACTGCCAAAAAGTTTTTTTACTGAATAAGAAAAAAAACATATCTAAGTTCATTTGGAGGAACAAAAGATCAACACTATCCAGGGAAATAATGAAAAAAAATGCAAAGAAAGGTGACCTTCCAGTCCCAGATCTTAAACTATACTATAGAGTAGCAGTCATCAAAACAATATGGTACTGGCTAAGAGACAGAAAGGAGGATCAGTGGAATGGACTTTGGGTAAGTGACCTCAGCAAGACAGTCTATGATAAGCCCAAAGATTCCCAGCTTTTGGAACCAAAATACACTATCTGATAAAAACTTCTGGGAAATTTAGAAGACAGTATGGGAGAGATTAGGTATGGATCAAGATCTCACACCCTACACCAATATAAACTCAGAATGGGTGAATGACTTGAACATAAAGAAGGAAACTATAAGTAATTTAGGTGAACATAGAATAGCATACACGTCAGATCTTTGGGAAAGGAAAGATTTTAAAACCAAGCAAGAGTTAGAAAAAATCACAAAATGTAAAAGAAATAATTTTGATTACATCAAATCAAAAAGTTTTTGTACAAACAAAACCAATGCAACAAAAATTAGAAGGGAAATAAATCGGGAAACAATCTTCATAACAAAAACCTCTGACAAAGGTCGAATCACTCAAATTTATAAAGAGCTAAATCAATTGTACAAAAAATCAAGCCATTCTCCAAATGATAAATGGGCAAGGGCAATTTTCAGATAAAGAAATCAAAACTATTAATAAGCACATGAAAAAGTGTTCTAAATCTCTGATAATCAGAGAGATGCAAATCAAAACAAAAGGAAAATAATGAATGCTGGAGGGGATATGGCAAAGTTGGGACATTAATGCATTGCTGATGGTGTTGTGAATTGATCCAACTATTCTGGAGGGTAATTTGTAACTATGCCCAAAGGGTGATAAAAGACTGTCTGCCCTTTGACCCAGCCATAGCACTGCTGGGTTTATACCCCAAAGAGATAATAAGGAAAAATACATGTATAAGAATATTCATAGCTGTGCTCTTTGTGGTGGCAAAAAATTGGAAAATGAGGGGATGCCCTCCAATTGGGGAATGGCTGAACAAATTGTGGTATATCTTGGTGATGGAATACTATTGTGCTCAAAGGAATAATGACTGGTGGAATTCCATGACCTCCAGGAATTGATGCAGAGTGAGAGGAGCAGAACCAGGAGAACATTGTACACAGAGACTGATACACTGTGGTACAATTGAATGTAATGGGCTTCTAGGTTAGTTGCAATGCAATGATCCTGAATAACCCGGAGGGATCTACAAGAAATAACACTATCCACATTCAGAGAAGAAACTGTGGGAGTAGAAACACCGAAGGAAAGCAACTGCTTGACTGCATGGTTCGAGGGGGATATGATTGGGGATGTAGACTCTGAATGAACATCCCAGTGCAAACATCAACAACATGGAAATAGGTTCTGATCAAGGACACATGTAATACCCAGTGGAATTGCATGTGTAGGCTATGGGAACTATGGGGTTAGGGGAGGGAGGAATAGAATATGATTCTTGCAACCAAGGAATAATGTTCTAAATTGACTAAATAAAATAAAAAAAATTTTTTTAAAGAGTGGGTAGAGGGAATAACAAAGGTAAGATTAATCCCTCTCCAAGACTCTACATTTCAGAGTGGGTACATTTTTTTTTTTTGCATTGGTATAGGGTATTTCTTCATTAGGAGTATTTGATGTCAATGAAATCACAGGTCTGCTCCTTCTCACCTCCCTCCTAATTATATGCTAGAGATCATGAGTGATACATTCCATGGAAAGGGTATATGTGCCTGTTGGGGATAAAGACAAGCTAAGTACAAGTGAGTCAGCCAGGAATAGCTGACAGAATGATAGCTTTGAATCTCTTTCAGTTGTATGGCCATGAACTGATCACTGAACATTAAAAAAAAAATACTCTCCACACAGGTTTCAGGCAAATGACTGATTTACCTGGTATGTAGAGGGGAAGGAGGGTGAGGCAAGGTGGAATTTCCATACCAAGAATGTCCTGATGAAATAATCCCAAATCAGACAAAAAAGGAGGACACATTGGAGGTGTTGAGTATCAGGTTTAGAGGATTGATTTTGGAAAGTGTGTTTGACCAGGGTCCCTGGAATCATCTGGCTCTCTTGCCCTTCATCTGAGTTCTCTTTTCTCCTTATTCTCTTTTAACATGCTCTCTCTATCTGGAAGATTTTCCTGAAAAATCAGACCAGATTGCAGAATCAAAATTAAATGAATAAGTTTGAAAAAGATGGAATCAAAGTCAGTCATTATTTGAATTGTGGTGGATGAGTTATTAGGATTCTTAAACCTATACAGGCCACTTCCTCTCTTGGGTTTAGGGCTGTGGGCTCCTGGGCAATAGTTGGGGAAATGTTGGAATGTGACATCTACCACCATGGGGACCACAGTCTAACCACCCTGACGCCCTCCCTGCCCACAGCAGCCATAGTTCTGCATGCCTTCTGACTTTACTCACTATATACGTCTACGTAGAGACCCTTTGTAGTAGAGGAATGTTGTCTCCTTTTAGCATGATCTGGCCAAGTTGTTTCCTCAGCTTTGTTTTAGAGTAAATCTCCTCGACATCACCAATACAAGATTCCTATACTCATACCTATTTACTTTTTCATATAGCCAAACCTGATTTGAGACCGAGAGAAACCTGTCACTGTAGGCCTATTCAGAGTAACTTTTTTCAAGTATTCTAGGCCAGGGTCCCCAATCCTTTTTGTGTCAGGAGCCCCTGTTGGTGAAGCAGAAAGATCATGTTTTTAAATACACAGGATAAAATGCATTGGATTGTAAAGGGAAAATTGAAATAGTTATCAAAGTATTTTTTAATCCATATATTCATAGACCCAAAGTTAAGAATCCTACATGTAGGAAACAATGCTTTGTTTAATTCCTACCTCATACTAAGGTAGTTCTCATACTGTCCTGTAAGAAAAGGTAGAGGGAGATCTTCCCTTCCATTGGAACTGATACCATCCCAGTTCAGATCTTTATCACATCACACAATTGTAGTATTTTCTTTGGACAATAGCAACAATTTCCCAATTGGCCCTCTGATACATTTCTCTTCATCTCTTATTTTGTTTCCTAAGCATCACTTTGTATGTACTCAACAGTCATCAGAAGCTTCCTATTACCCATAGTATGAATTCCAAATTTCTCAGTCTGGCATGTGACGTTCTCTGTAATTTGGCCCTGGGTTCACTCCCTTTTTTCAGAGCAGGAGATCTCAGAATACAGAATTAGAAGAGTCCTTAGATATCCTCATAGACCAACCCCTTATTTTTACAGATGGGAAGACTGAGACTTTGAGAGGTAATACGATATGTCCCAAAGTCACATAAATAGTAAATAGAAGAGCATGAACCACAAAGTAGGTTCTGTTATTTTGGATCATGTATTCTTGCCCCTCCACCCCACCTATCTACTTGTTTGTCATGCTAGAAGCCAAATCTCAATTTTTATATAACTGGGATCCTTGCTTCAAGGGCCATCTCAAAACTGTCCTGCTTTATGGAGTTCTCCTTCCCCAGACATGTTCTATCTACCTCCTGATTGAGCAATTAGTCATATGCTGTTTTGTCACAGAATCAGGGAATTTAAGAGCTGAAAGGGAATTCAGAGGGTAGCTAGTCTAACATAGGCATGAACACGAATGACCTTTATAATGCCGCCAACAAGTAAATATCCTGATCTTTGTTTAAAGACATCAGACAAAAGAAGACCCATGACTAGAGGCAGCCCAGTCCATTTGTAGCACAGCTTTAATTCTATTAAAAATCAATTTAATTTTGTTTTGTGATGTTATTTGGTACTTTTGTGTCTAGGATCTATAAATTCTCTCTCTCTCCATTAAAAAAACAAAACAAAACTATAACACAATATTATATGTAACAATAATGTAATACAAGTGATTTGTTATAAATATATAATAAATGTGCTTATCCAAGAGAAACACATGCCCACATTAGCTATGCCCCCAAATCTGTCTCATTCTTTCCCTTACACCTCCCCAAGAAGGCTAGAAATGTGGTCTAGTCACACTGCCTGTCTTTGTGAAGTTTTTTTGTTTATAAACTCAAGGGTAGTACTTTATTTTTATTCCTTTTAAATTATATTCTAAGATAGCTGATTGACAGAGAGGATAGAACTCTTAGAGCTCTACGCTTAGAATAAGGAAGACAGGAGTATAAAATTTCCTTCAGATATAAGTTGCTTGAACATGGGCTAGTCATTTAACCTCGGTCTACATCAGTTTCCTTAACTGAAAAATGGAAATAAAAGTAGCACCTACCTCTCAGGATGATCATAATGATTAAATTAGAAAATATTTGTAAATTAATACAATGTTAGGTACATAGTAGGCACATAATAAATGCTTCTTCCCTTTATTTTAGTTTGTTCCATTGTTTTAGCTTGGTAAGATCCTATTGGATTCTAACTCTTTTTTTTTTTTAACCCTTACCTTATGTTTTAGAATCAATACTGTGTATTGGTTCTAAGGCTGCAGAGTGGTAAGGGCTAGGCAAAAGGGGTTAAGTGACTTGCCCAGAGTTGCCCAGTTAGGAAGTGTCTGAACTCAAATTTGAACCTAGGACCTCCTGTCTCTAGGACTGGCCCTCAATCCACTTAGCCACCCAGCTGCCTTTGTAATTCTGTCATCTGATGTGTTTACTGTCTCCAAACTTGATGTCACTTGACACATTGCATCTATGCCTTGATAAAAAAAAAAAAAAAAGTTGAATGACACAAGGCTAAAGAGGGATGCCTTTTACTGTGATCTCTTTAACTGTCAATTGTTTTTTATTGTTATTGATGTTAATTATCTTTTAATGTGTGAGTGCAACATCTTTCTGATTAGATAGATGTCAGCTTCGTGTAAGACTTTGCTTCTTATTATCTCTGCAGTCTTAGGGAAGTTACTCTTCTTTTCTGGACCTCAGTCTCCTTATCTGTAAAATGAAAGATGTAAGTTACTTTCAAGGTTCCTATATATGACCCTATAATCATTTCACCCCTTCTATTTGTCTTCCCCCCCCTAAAGTAGGCACAAAATCAATGTATGAGAAAGCCATAAATAAAGAGAGACAGTGACATACACAGAAAAAAAAATTAAAAAAGAAGGAAGAGAGGGAAGGAGGGAGGAAAGGTGATAAGGAAAAAGAAAGGAAGAAAGGATTAGAGGGATAGATGGAGGCAGAGAGTGAGAAAAAGAGAAGAGGAGAGAGGGAATATGGGAGAGAATAAAGGAAGGAAGGAAAGGAAGAAGGAAATGGAGGAAGGTGAAAGGGAAAAGAAAAAGAAAGAAAAGAGAAAGGAAGGAAGGAAGAAAGGAAGGAACTAAGGAAGGAAAGAAGGAAGGAAGGAAGGAAGGAAGGATGGAAGGAAGGAAGGAAGGAAGGAAGGAAGGAAGGAAGGAAGGAAGGAAGGAAGGAAGGAAGGAAAGAAAAAATATTTAAGGTGAGCAGGTAAGAGAAGGTGAAAGAAAACTGTTGGAAGATAGAGAGAGGTTAGAAGTAAATTCTCGATTTCTTATGTATAAAAATGAATGGGATAGTCTTCATGGGTCATTATGGTTCAGGTCTGGGAACTCTTAAAAAAATATGTTGCTAATTGTATTTCAATAAATTGGTTTCCTTATGTTATTTTTTATGAACTTAAAAAACCATTACTGTGAGGTGAGTCCACAAGTTTCTCCAGACTAATGAAGAGATCTGTAACACAAAAAGGCTAAGAAATCCTCAACTGGAAAATTTCTAAAGCCACTTCCAGCTGCCAGTGTCATGGTCCTGTCTGCCAGCTTTGAGGATCTCAGCAACAGTACTATTCCCAAATTCCTTATAAACTTCGGGATAGATGGAGGAAAAATGAGAGGAAACAGATGTTTGAGAAGAGCTAGGAAGAGAGGAGGAACAACAAAAAGGACTCTAAAAAGCTCAACTATTTCTACCCTTGAAATCTTCACACCTGGTCTATATTCATTTAGCTGTCTAACTGGTCTCTTGGCCTCCTGTTTAACCCCCTTTCCAGCCTGCCTCACAGGACTTGCTGCTGGGGTATAAATTTAATGTATTTGGCACCATCTAATGGAATGAGTGACTATAACATGTTTTGGGGGTTCTCTGCTACCACCTTGTGGCAATTGAGGTTTTGTGATATATCTAGTCCAGTTCTTGGCTTTCCAGCAGCAGAAATGAAGGCTCTTGGGAGATTTGGTCTACTCATTGAACATCAGACAACTAGTTAAATGCAGAGCCAGGATCCTCAGACTCTCAAATTCAATACTCTTTCCAATGATTACATGCAATGGCTATCTTTTAAGTAAGCCTAAATTATGGAAATCTGGCCTTATGAAACAGCTAAATTGGAGGGGACTTTAATAAAAAGATTTCCTTAAATAGGAATCTACCATAATGCTTCTTAAAGAATTATTCCATTTTTCAAGAGGCAGTGGAATGAATGCTGGATTTGGAGCAATGATGCTAGGAATCCTGGGACCGGAATTGAAATCTGAACTTTTGTTACCTATGTGACTTCTGACAAGTCACATCACTGGGCTTGGTTCCTCATCTATTTATTGAGGGAATTGGAATAAATGTCCTTTGAGATCCTTTCCAGCTCTAGAACTATAATCCTATCAAATCCATCTATTGTATATTATATATGCCCTCTGTTCAGATCTTGTTCATCCCTGAGTCCTACCCAGGTTTGCTTTCTTCTCTGAGTATTGACTATATTAGTCATAGTTATGACTGTTCTCTTCCTGTTTTAGCAAATATGAAGGGGTTAAATCCGGTCCACGCTGAGAATATGAACAGCCCACAGCCCACATCCTCAAAACTAAGCCAGAATCAACCCCATATGCTAATCTTTAGCTACCTACCTTGGGCAGCTGGGTGGTTCAATGGAAAGAGTGCTGGGCCTAGATTCAGGAAGACTCATCTTCCTATCTTGAACATTTATTAGCTGTGTGACCCTGGGTAAGTCACTTAACCGTGTTTGTTTCAGTTTCCTCATCTATAAAATGAGTTGGAGAAGGAAATAGCAAACCATTTCAATATCTCTGCCAAGAAAATCTCAAATGGGGTCAGGAAGAGACAGATATAATTGAAAACAACTGACAACTACAATGTAACATTAGGTTAAAAGGGTTAAAAGGGATGGTTTTGTGCTGGATAAGGTTTGGAAACTTCCTGTAATTGGCCAACCTCACACCAAAGATAATCTTCCCTACTCCCTGCCTCTGGCTTTCCAGATACACCATTCTAAGCAAGAACAGAAATTTGCCTGCATCAGAGGTATTCCTCAGGAAATGTAGAAAGTAAAAGCCATTGTATGTACATCAGTGGACACGGGGTGGACTGGATTTGAGAGTCAGAGGACCAGTCAGGGAATAAGCTGTGACTGTATTTTATTACTTGGGTGACCATGAGCAAAATAAATTTGTTTGTGAGTAGATAGAAATAACATTTTATTCTTTTATATTCCCAAATTCCCAGTTCATTGCTAGGCATTTTCTGGTCCTCAATGAATATTGGTTAAGAAATAATTGAAAAAGCCTTGACTAGGAGTCTAAAGACTTTGGTTTTAGTCATGCCTTTTTGTTTACTTTGTATGCATCTTTTGTGGGCTTTTAGGTGTACATGCTATTTCCAGTGGAAGAATGTAAGCTCCTGAGGGGCAGACATTGATTCATTGTTTTTTTTTTCAGTCCTCAACACTTAACATAATACCTGGTATATAATGGACATTTAATCAATGCTTAATGATTGGCTGACTGTTCTTAGCATCAGCTAACATAATAGAATCTTTTTTTTTTATTTTAACCCTTACCTTCTATCTTAGAATTGATACTAAATATTTATTCCAAGGCAGAAGAGTGGTAAGATATAACCAACTGGAGTTATGTGACTTGCCCAAGATCACACAACTAGGAAGTGTCTTGAGGCCAGATTTGAACCCTGGACTTCCCATCTCCAGGTCTGACTCTATCCACTATGCCACCTATCCACTATCCAGGTCTATCCACTATGCCACCTAGCTGCCCTAGCTATGATGATCTTGAATTAGCTATTTAAACCTTCTAGCTTCAGTTTCCCACTTGTCCACTGGAGGTAATACTACCTGAACTTATCTGACTCTCAGGGCAATGGATTCAAATGAAAAGGCAGTATTGGGTCATATAAAAACCTAACGTCAAGACATTCAGAGTCAAATTTTGACCCTTATATTCATTACCTCTTTAATGTTTTAAAAATCCACTTGACTTTCCTACCATTCTGTTTTCCTGTTTTTAAAGTGAGGCTATTGACTGGAAAGATGGAGGACCAGTACCCCTTTCCACTCTTCTCAGATGCAAGGGATGATGACAATGAATATTACATATTGCATGGACACACACTCAGCTGATGAGTCAATTGGTTTTGTTGACCTGTTCCTTTCTTGGTTGTTCTGAGGGATGGCTTGCCTGGAAGGGAAGACTGGGGGGAAGGCTATTTTGGGAACTGAAAGTGCTATAAAAACAGAAGATATTAATTCAAATGCAAAAACCATAAAAGTGAGGAGGTTAGACTAAACATCCAAGTTCCATTCCAGTTCAAAATTGGATGAGAATTTATGTCTACACTTTGAAAAGCGTAGAGTGCCATAGAAACAGAGTAACAGTGGCTGACATTTCTATAACATTTTACGTGTATTATATCAACTGATCCTCACATTAACCCTGCCAGCTAGATACTAAAGGGGTTATTACTCCCATTTTAGAGCTGAGGACATTGAAGCCTGGAGAAAAGAAGTGACAGGGTTCCTATAGCAATGCCAGGAAGTATCAAAGGAAATGGATTTGTTTTATTTGACTCTGGAAACTTGGTACAAGCAGAGCCATTTTTTTTATTGCTTAGTTTTAAAACTTATTTTAAAATGCATCTAGGAGGAGCAGCTAGGTGGCTCAGTGGAAAGGGACCCAGGCCTGGAGATGGGAAGTCCTATATTCAAATTTGGTCTCAAATACTTTCTATTTTTGCAACCCTGGGCAACTCACCTAACCCCAACTCTTTACCCCTTACCATCTTCTGCCTTGGAACCAGTACTTAGTATCAATTCTAAGACAGAATGTAAGGGTTAAAAAAAAAGGATCATATAATGAGCCTATGGCAAGGACAATCAGCCAATTATTAAGCATTTATTACTATATATATCAGATATTTTGTTAAGTGTTTAGAACAACAACAACAACCACAACAACAACAAAAAACGAGTCAATCTCTGCCCCCAAAGAGCTTAGGGTTTAAAAAAAAGAAAAAGAAATTAGTGCACCCACAATAACTAAAATAACTATAAAATAGTTCACTGTTTCTTATGCAATTTCATTTTCTTGTTCTCTTTGTAGATAGAAATGTTTGTGTGTGATGATGATTAAGTGTATTTATTTTTTAAAGTAATAGGAAATATAATTAGGTTTTTGTTTTGTTTTTTTTCACCTTAGGCAAATACCACAAACTTCAAAGGTAATAAATGGTACGAACCATACATTTTGGGAGTGGAAGAAGGGGCAGGGATGATGAGGCATTCATCCTAGTCTGCCAATTGATAGCTCACCTTTGATTGAGGGGACTTGGGCCTTGGGTCCTGATATGCTAATTAGAAAACTTTAAGGGGATTGGGAAGGATACTGTTAGTGGAGGTGTGGGCTATTCTGACCACCAAGTAGGGTGCCTCAGAGTAAGTGAGTCAAACGTCTCTACAATAAATAGGCTTGGAGTTAGAAGGGACCTTAGAAATCGTCTATTCCAACTCCATTAGATAGATAGACCGACAGACAGATGTAGATCAGTAATAAAAATAACAATAGAAACAGAAATTATAGATTGTTTAAATATAGATGGACAGACAAATGAAGTGGATAGAGATAGACCTATAATTGGATAGAAGTAGGTAGATCGATGATATACAAAGAGACAAATAAATATTGGGGCAGCCAGGTGGTTCAGTGGATAGAGCCCTAGGCTTAGAATCAGGAAGGTCTGGGTTAAAAATCTGGTCTCAAGTACTTATTAGCTCTATGACCCCAGGCAAGTCACTCAATCCTATTTGTCTCAGTTCCTCATTTGTAAAATGGAGACTCATTGGAGAAGGAAATGACTAGCCACTCAAGTATCTTTGCCAAGAAAACCCCACAGACTTTATGTTCATGGAGTTAAGAAGAATAAAACATTTCTGAGGACTGGACAACAAAGACAAAGATAAATGAAAGAGAGAATGAGACAAAGAAAGTGAAAGAAAGAAGGAAAGGGAAAGAATGAAGGAAGGAAAGAAAGAAAAAAGAAAGGAAGAAAGGAAGGAAGAAAGGAAGGAAGAAAGGAAGGAAGAAAGAAAGAAAGAAAGAAAGAAAGAAAGAAAGAAAGAAAGAAAGAAAGAAAGAAAGAAAGAAAGAAAGAAAGAAAGAAAGAAAGAAAGAAAGAAAGAAAGAAAGAAAGAAAGAAAGAAAGAAAGAAAGAAAGAAAGAAAGAAGAAAGAAAGAAAGGAAAGAAAGAAAGAAAGAAAGAAAGAAAGAAAGAAAGAAAGAAAGAAAGAAAGAAAGAAAGAAAGAAAGAAAGAAAGAAAGAAAGAAAGAAAGAAAAAAGAAAAGAAAAGAAAAGGAAGGAAGAAAACGGAATCTTTTTTTAAGTTCTTATTATGTACTATATGTACACTGTGCTAAGCCCAGGGGATACAAATAGAACCACCAAGCAAGACAGTCTTGGATTTTGAGGGATTTACAAATGAGAAAGTAAAAAATTAAAAGGGGGACTCTGGGAAATATGGAAAAGAGTCTATAAGAAGTGACATAAAGGCATGGTTCTTGACAAAATTAAGCACAACTTCTTCTTTTATGAGGGCAGGAGGAAATCAAGGGATAGAATTCAAGTTTTTGTGGGAAAAAATGTTCAGAGAGTGGGACCATTAAGGGAAGATTGATGAAGATTCTTAGATGCAGAGAGGGTGAGTGACTTGTACAGTCACCTAATTAATAAATATAACTAATAAATGTATAGAATTTGAACCCAGATCTTGCTGAGTCCATAACAAGAGTACTATCCACAACACTACACACTGCTTCTAACCTTCCTGCTTCTGCTGCTTTGCCTTTAGAAACTCTAATTTAATTATAAGTTCTGGCTTTATGTTCCATCATATCTTCTTCCATTTTTCCATTTTTTGGCCTCAAATTGAAGAATCCTCATCAAACCCAGGGACTTGCCTGAGGCAAAGGCAATGTTCAAGCATTACAGGTAGAAGTCAAGATCATTTTTATAGGAGCAAAAACTTAGAGAAGTCTATGAAAAATGGCACATTTGATTAGAAATTTAGTTTTGTGTTTTTAAGGGACAATTGGAAAGAAACTGTTAAAATATTTAGAGATAAAAACATAAATCTCAAATTGCTTCTGAATGCTTTAATATTCATTTTAATAGGCCAACTAGGATACAACATACATCTATTCCCAGCTGCTGGGAAGCCTGAAGCTGAGCTCAGTAATTCTGAACTAAAGCTGACTAAGTTCTATACCAATATGGTGAACCCCCAGAAACAGGGTACCACTAGCTGTCAGAAGAGGAGTGAATAGGCTTGGGTCAGAAACAGAGGAAGTTAAAGTTTCTGTGTTTATCAGCAGTGGCACTGGTCCTAGAAAAGCCAATGAACTTCCAATCTGGGCAAAATAGGGAGACCTAGCCTCAAAAACATTATTATTGTCATCATTGTTGTTGATGATAGCATTTAAATAGCACTTTAAGTTTTGCACAACCATGTGTCATCTTATTTGATCCCTACAGCAACCCTGTGAGGTAGGTTCTATGATTATCCTCATTTTACAGAGAAGGAAACTGAAGTTAAGTGAATTGGACAGGGTCACACAGTTCATTAGGTTTGAAATCAGATTTAAACTCAGGGTTATGCCACTCAGCCACCTAGATATCTGGACAAGGAGAGCCCAAAAGAACAGTCCAGTAAAGAAAAATTCTGGGAATCTTCAGACCCTGAGTTCTAGTTCCTCCTCTGCCAGAAATTATTTGGATGAGTTTGGGCAAATTGTTGCCCTCTCATTTTTCTCACCCACAAACTTCAGAGGTTAAACTAGATGGTTCTAATTTCCTTTCCAGTCATACGATACTCTGATCCTTTTCATAATATCCTCTTATCAATCAAATTGACAGAAAAATTCAGATGATAGGCACATATGTTAAGTGAGTAGAACCCACGGTTCTGAAGATATTTCACTAGACTTGGTATGGGCTTGACCCAGTTTAAGATCCAATTCCTGGAGTTTGTCATATTCTTATCCAACTCTATTGCTATCATTTTTAAAAAGGGGTAGGTGTGTCTGTCTGTATGTAAATTTATGTGTGAATATGTATGTAAGAGTACATGTGAATATGTGTGTATGAGAGAATATATGTGAGTGTCTGTATTTCAGACTTAATGTATATCATTTCATTTTATACACATAAACCTGGGAATTTGGTGCCATTATTCCCACTTTATAGATAAGTAGACTGAATTAAACTAACAGAAATCACATTATTACTAAACAGATGCAGAAAAAGTCTGGCAAAAATATACCACCAATTCCTATTAAAAACACTAGAAATTAAAGTAATAAATGGGTCATTCCTTAAAACAATAAAATAGTATCTACCTAAAACCATCAGCAAGTATCATCTGTAATAGGGATAACTTAGCAGCTTTCCCAATAAGATCAGGGGTGAAGCAAGGATGTTATTTATCACTACTATTATTTAATATTGTACTAGAATTGCTAGCTTTAACAATACGAAAAGGAAAAGAAATAGAAGGAGTTAGAATAGGTAATGAGGAAATTAAACTATGTAAGGGGTAGAAATTGAGGGTTTTTTTATAAAATATTAGACTGGATTATTCAAAAGTAGGGTCTCCAGGAATTTAATTAATTTCAAAGAGATGTATTTTAACAATTTATTATAAAAATATAGAAAGAGTAAAAGTAAGAAAATTAGAGAGAGGATAGGGTAAGATATCTAGCCTACACACTAAGTATATTTGCTCTGATTCCTGTCTCAACCCAGGCAAGGCTAAATATTCCTTAGCCAGGGAAGTCTTAGTCTTGAGCAGAGGACCTGGGGATACAGGGAGCCTCTCTCAAGAGGAGAGGTCTCTCCTGAGGCTATTCCCTTCTGAAAATCCAAGGAAACAAGTCAGCCTTTTCACTCACTACATGTCAGTCCAAAGGGAAGCAATCTGAGATCTCAAGCCCAAGCTCCTCCAAAGTCAAGTCAAAGACCAAAGAGCCAACTCACAGGAAGAGTTTAGCATTTTTAAAGATCATTTCTTTTCGTCACTTCCTGTGATTTCCTTCCATTTATGTGTACCACTTACAATTAAAGCTTTGCTTAGGACTGCCCAGGGGGCAGTCAGTCACTTCTCATTAATCACCCACGATTACACATGTGGGTCACAGACCTCCCCCACTCAAGTGGGAGTAGGGTGTATATGCTTTTGGTGATTAAATCTAAGAATGGGGCAGGGGAAGAGTTAATTTAATATTTACAACTATCATTTAGCGAATGATATGATGGTATACTTAGAGAATTCTAGAGAATCAACTAAAAAAACTAGTTGAAATAATTACTTTAGTAAACTTGCAGGATACAAAATAAATCCATATAAATCATTAGCATTTCTATATATTACCACAGAAATTCCATTTAAAATAATTCTAGGCAATAATTAAACTGAGGATGACAGAGGTTATGTCTTGTTCAGAGTCACAAAGCTACATGTCCGAGACTGAATTTGAAACCCAAATTTCCTGACTCTAAATCACTGTCCAAAGTACCACCCAGCTAATAATAACAGTTAACATTTCCATAGAATTCTAATGCAGCTGAGGAAGTCTCCAGGTGTAACAATTTTTCGTGCCACTGGACCCAGGCTTCCAACGCCGATAGAGTGGGACTATCTCTGTGCATCGGCTTTTCCACTTAAATCTCCTTCACGCACAAGTGTCTTTGTGCACACTCATCTATCATAGATGAAAACACACAAAGACAATTGTCATCCTCGGTTACCGAGAGACTACTACTACTACTACTAGAATTCTAAGCATTCCAAAATGTTGTCCTTATATTATTATATTTCATCTTCAAAGTCTGTTTGGTCTGAGTCATGATTTTATTGGATTAGGGCAGAGGGTCTTACATGTGGTCCATGTAGCTCTCAACACATCAGGGTGCTTCCCAAATCAGATGAAAATGTAATTGGAAAATATCTAACAAAATAAATAAAAATACAATAAGATGTAGATACCATTACATTTATAAACTAAGTTAATATGCAGCCCACAGAAATTCTTATGTATAGATTGTTGTCCAGAATTTATCTGAGTTTGACACCACTTGTATAGGGAACTCTTGGAGAGGAAACTCCCTCTGTCTTTCAGCAAAGTGATTCCATAATACCCAGAGTTCAAGGCCTGGAGTCAAGAAGATTCATCTTCCTGAGTTCAAATCTGCTTTCAGATACCAGTTGCATAACTCTGGGCAAGTCACTTAACCCTGTTTGTCTCAGTTTCCTTATCTGTAAAATGAGCTGGAGAAGGAAATGACAAACCCTTCCAGTATCTCTGCCAAAAAAACCCCAAATGAGGTTATAAGGGGTCAGACAGGACTGAAAACAATGGTACAACTATCTGCTTCTTGCCTCCTCATTTAGAATATGCAGGGAGCTGGCCATGTGAAATATTCCAGGCACATAATAAGTACTTAATAAATGCTTGTTGATTAACTTGGAATTTTAGTCCTGTGAGTTCAGTGAAAATCAACAGTGTAACATGACATACAAAAAATGAAGACAAACACACAAACAAAAAACCTTATAGTCTTACAAGGAAATCTGGTTTTATGAAGAGGGGCAAGATGTCTAAGACTTGGGATTCTTGTTGTCCCTGCTCAGGTCAGACCATATCAGAATACTACAGGGTTTAGTTCTGGGGATTCTCCTTTTTGAAGGCTATTGATTAGCAATGATGACTTGGAGGAGGCTGATCAGGAAGATGAAGGACTACTAGGTCATGTTTTATAAAGAAGGACCTGGAGATGTCTAACCTGGAAAAGAAAAGATGAATGGTTTAGCACACGAAGGCCATGGCAATCTGCAAGTATCTGGATATGTAGAAGACAAATCATAGTTGACCCCAGCATGTAAGAACAGGAGCATTGAATAGAAATTGTAAATAGCCAGACAAGCAAGAGATTAGGAAACAATTTCTTAACAATAAATAGTACAGAAGTCTTCTAACAAAAGCCAAAGGATCACTTGGTGAAAATATTGCAGAAAGGGTCTCCAAGTTGGCCATGATAGACTCTGAAGCCCCTTCTAACTCTGCAATTCTGTTATCCTAATCCTTTTTGATCATATGCTGTGAGAAAGAAATTCATCTCCCTTTGTTTTAATTTAATCAATCAGGAACTTGGAATTCCCCTTCCTTTTAATTTAATCCATCAGGGACCTAGAGGTCCTTTGAGATGTGCAAGGATACACAGGTCCACAGTGAAAGGAAGTTGAAACCAAAGAGTCAGGAAATTGATCTCACAAGCACTGCTGCTCTGGGGCAGTACCAGGTAAATTAGGGAACTATGATTGGTTCCTAAGATGTGACATGGGAGAGCTAATGAGTGTAGAAATCAGCTTATAAAGGAAAGGGGTTTTAGAGACATTATCTCTTTGGCTCTGGTGCTGGTGGCTCTTGCTGAAGGGACACTGACTCTGATTTGGACTCTGATGCTGGTAACCCTTACTGAAGAGACATTATTGCTCTGGTGACTCTTTCTGAAGAGACTCTTAGGGACTTCTGGCTGGACATTAAAATCCTTGTCGGTGGTGAGCTGGATTCCATCAGAAAGGCACATAGGGTGGTAGGCTAGGCAACTCCCTACCTCTTTCCTACATTTCCTTCTCATTACTATCTCTACTTTGATGTAATAAAGTCACTGAAGCTACTAACAGCCTCATAATTTCACTTTAATTTTAATTATTACAATTTGGCTACCTTTTAATTATTATAATGCTTCTATTCTATACCACAGTGTTATAATATTTCATTCATTTACCATTCAAGAGATATTTATTGAGTACCTACTATCTTCTTGGCATTGGAGATATAAGCCCTTGTCTCTGGGGAGCTTATTATAAATAGGGGCTGGATTTATTGTTTAATTGATTCTCTAGACTTAATAAAGTAATGGAGAAAATAGAAACAATATAGATTAAACTTAACAGTATGTGTTGTGCATACTTTTTTTTTCCCTTGGAGATCTGGTTGTTAAATATTTATCAGTGTACTCTTGTACATGTATATAAAATAAATAGAAGGTAATTTATTGAGTGGAGACTAACTAGTAGCTAATGGGATAGAGACAAATCAGGAAAGGCCTTGTGTGGGAAGAGGCTCATGGAAGCTTGAAACTCTAGGATGAAAGATGTTACAAGAGTATATATTCAAGGCATGGGCAGGGGTACAATTTGAGCAAAGTCTTAGAGAAGAGAGATGGAATGTCACATGCGAAAGATGTGTCCTGGTGGGCTGGGAGTGTGACTTTAGTACATTAGCCTGATATGGTTTTTATGTTCCCTGGGCCAGTGGGCTTGAATAGAAAAGTCTGGATTTTGAAAATATGCCCTGAACTGCCTTTGGTTGTCAGACCTTGGCAAGGTACAGCAAGCATTTTGCTCAGTTCTCTTCCCAGGAGTAATACAATTTTAGCAGCCTGGCTTAATTTAATAGGATTTGTGGCAGCTCTTGCCATTCTAACCTCCTCCCCCTAGTCACTGTTGCCATTCCAGGTAGAGAGAACTGTGGCATTTACGAAAAGCAAACATAACCCCATCTTTGTATTCCACTTCTGGAATTAGCTGAGACACTCGCTTGGGCAGCCCGACATAAAAATGCCAACGATATCAAATCATCTTTGTGAGGCCAGGCTGTCCCTTGATTTTAACAAACCCAAAGCTGCTCGATGGCCCACCGTGTGGACTGAGCCAGCTTGGAAAGCAGGTCAGGCTTTGTCACATGGGGAAGAATAGAAATGGAAACATCTGTAACTGAGTTGGCTTGCCTTAGGGAATGGTCCCCCCATTCTGGATCTTTTCACCTGATTTCCTGATCTTCTGTGCCAAAAGGAGATTTAATAAGCCCAGGAATTCTCACCCATAAGGGATCTGTGAGTTGGGCACCCCCTCCATTCTGGGTGCCCTCCCCACCCAATTCCTTACAGACACTAGAACTAGTTAAGAGTCAGCTAAAATTTAAGAGATAATCTAATCTAACCCCTTTATTTTACAAAGGAGGTCAATGAAACCCAAAGAGAGGAGTGACTGCAGACTATTCAATACAGAATGTCACAGATGGAAAGGCTACAGATGATCTAACTCATTTTTTTTTTGTTATTATAGATGGGCTTCAGGAAATTTGTGTAGTAGATAAAATTTGTTTCGAATTGCTTTTTTCAATTTTATATTCACTCTCAAAGTCTCATTATACTATAAGGTAAATGACTGCCTTTTTTACTAGACCTGGAATTTTACTGTGCACCCAGAATAGTTTCTCTCAATAAAACCAGCCAATTGCTCTGCTGCTTTTGTTATTAGGCAATTGCCTGGAATACTGAGAATTTAAGTGACTTACCCAGGGTCATACAGCCAGGATGGATCAGAGGCAGGGCACAAAAGCAGGTCTTGGTGACTTCAGAAGCCAGGTTGGTGTCAACACCCCTACAACATTTCTTAGTCTTAAATGATCAATAATAACAAAATAAACCCATACCAAGAATTATACGGTCACAGATTTCAAGGTAGAAGGGACCCCAGAGGCCATTTGGACCCAGGCCCAACAAGATTTAACAACTTGCTCAAGGTCACATAAGCAGTCATTATTAGAGCCAGGTTTTGAACTTAAGTCCTTTGACTTTTCTCAGTAATATGCTTGCATTTACTGGATTTAAGGATTAAACAAATCAGTAAGCTTTTGTTTTGTTGTTGTGGTTGATTTGTTTGTTGGTTTTTTTCTCCTGCTCAAATACATTTGCATGCTAAATCAGAGGAGATATTGGGAAAGTATAATCTAGGCTTTTTTTTTTTTTTCTGGTGGGCTGGGGAAGCAGCAGACCTGTGATTCCAGTGGTATAAAGGATCCCTGATGAGGACACTCCTGCCAAAATATATCAGCATGTGCTTTATAACTAAAGCACCAGAATGTTCCTGGGGGCACTGAGTGGTTAAGTGACTCACCCAGCCTCACACAGTTAATCTGCATTAAATCCAGTCAAATGTGGAATCCAGGTATTTCTGATTTGGAGGCCAGTTCTAAAAAGTTGCCTGTTACCCATGGCACAAAGGTAGAAAAAATAAAAGACAAATTTTAGGTTTGGTACACTGCTTGCATATTTGTTAACCAACATTCTCAGCTTGAAGAAAAGTTCTAGCTACTTAATACCTATGTAAACTTCTCCATGACTTAGTTTCCCTTTCTGTAAACAAAAGGATGGGCAGCTAAGTAATGCAGAGTTCAGAGTGCTGGGACTGGAGTTAGGAAAAACTCAACTTTCCTGAGTTCAAATCTGAACTCAGATACCAGCTGTGAGACCCTGAGAAAGTCACATTTGCCTCAGTTTCCTCATCTGTAAATTATCTGGAGAAGGAAATTGCCAACCATTCCAGTATCTTTGCCAAGAAAACCCCACAGTGGGTTTATAGAGTCAGCCACAACTGAAAAAAATGACTCGACAACAAATGAAAGGATTGGATTGAATGACTATTAAGGCCCCGTCCAGCTCTAATTGTTATGATCTTAGGATGAGTAGATTATTATTGCCTGTTTCCAATTTTTTCACATGTTTTAAAACCTGATTATCTGCATTTTCATGTCACTTGTCATTTGTCACATCCACTGGTTCCCAGCATCTTTGAAGAAAATATTACTAATACTTTATAGCAGGTGTGTCCTTAAGCTGGATACTTTTGAAATATTATACTTCTGTAACAATATGTAATAGCAATACTATAATACCTATGATATGTTGTGAATATGTAATAAATATGCTTATCCAAGAGAAACATTAGCTAGATCTAAAAATCTGTTTCATTTTTTACTTCCTTCCTCCCCAAGAAAGCAGTAACATTGAATAAATAAACAAAATAGTGAATGAACGTATAGATAGATATATTTCAAAAGATTTGGTTTTGTCTGTAATGTTATGTATATTATTTTATGCACTATGTCATTCTGGGAAGGGATGTTAATCTATCAGATTGCTAAATGGGGTATATAGCATTGAAAAAAGTTAAGAACTTCCTCTTAATTATTCTTCAATCGTTTTCTTTTTTTTTTAAACCCTTACCTTCTGCCTTAGAATCAATACTGTGTATTGGTTCCAAGGCAGAAGAGTGGTAAGGGCTCGGCAATGGGGGTCAAGTGACTTGCCCAGGGTCACACAGCTAAGAAGTGTCTGAGGTCAGATTTGGACCTCCTGTCTTTGGGCCTGGCTTTCAATCCACTGAACCACTTAGCTGCCCCCCTTCATTCCTTTTTAAAGCATGTCTGACTCTTCTTGACCCCTTGGTTTTCTTTTTTTTCTTTTCTTTTCTTTGTTTTATTAGCAAAGAGAAATGTGTTTTTGTAAGACTTTGGCATCACTTTTTTCTTTTCTTTTCTCTTCTGTTGGTTGGTGATAGTTTCCATGATCTTGACAAATTACTATTTCCTTTTCAAAAATGAAATGTAGCAAAATGCCAGTGTTTGGTGGTAGCAGTGGTGGTGAAGATTAGAAGCAGTAAAGAAGAATGGCTCTTAACAGCTTCTAAAGTGAAAGGGCATTTTATTACCCAATTTCAAAGGACTGGACTCAGATAGTAAAATGCACATTTCAGTCTTAGCAACTTCAGCACCCAGCTGGGAAAATGTGCTTCTAATACAATTTCACTCAAGTCCCAGTGATCCATTAGTCAATTACCAGGATCCAATCTGGAGATGATCAAGGTCCCCTAGGCTGCTTCTCCCTCATGCTGCCTACCTTTGCACTGGTAAATAAGGAGGGGGTCGAGGGAGAGCAGGAAAACAATTTGAGTTTTAGTGGTTGTTTGATGTGGGAGGATGTTGAAATTAATAGCTAATAGGAGGCTTGGGAATTAACTGTTTATTTATCTATACCCTCCTGTCTCCATTTATAAAGCTAATTAAGGATTGGCTAAGTTAGGCAAACGATTTAAATAGAAGACAAGGGAGTTTGGGATCAATAGAACTGAGAGAGGCATATTTAGTCTTGGGTAATGAGACACTCATGTCTTTCTCTCTTTACTTCTCTCCGTTTCTCTGTCTTGATGTCTCTGCCTTTTATTGTCCATCTCTATTCAGCTTTGTCACTGCGTACATTTATCTCCCTTTGCAATAATAATGGAAGTAATAACAGCTCACATTTACAGAATGTCTCATGTGCAATCGGCAAAGTAAATTTCAGTTGCAAATTCACAGAGCCCAGCTTCAGAAGTACGCTGTTGTATGCAATGAAAATAAAGGCTGTATTTTGTAACAATAACTTTCATATCCAAGTAGATGATAAGCTACAATTTCACAAAGCCTGTGAAACATTTGGCACACTGGTCTCTCTTCTTTTCAAGGCAAAGTGCTCTTTTGATGATAAATGAATTAATGGATACACAATGAAGGCAAATGACTTCCAGACAACACATGGGGATGTATTTATCTTCTTGTAAACAGGTTTGATTATTTATTTTTTAGAGGAAGAGTCAATAAAAATGTCTTGCAGGCCAATTCTGTGAAAGGCTGTATGCTGTGGTAAATAGAGCCAGCCTCAAAGCCAAGAAGTGGGACCCTGAAAAAGTTGACTAAACTTCAAGTGTTCCAGGCTACTTTCTAAGGTTTCTAAGAAGGTGCTGACTTGTAATGCAATGCCTATCCCATTGAGAGAGGTAGCTAGATAGCTCAGTGGAGAGAGCACTGGGACTGGAGCCAGGAAGACCTGAGTTCAAATCTAGATTATATAGTTACTAGTTGTGGGACCCTAGGCAAGTATGTTACTTCATCCCGTTTGACTCAGTTTCCTCTTCTGTAAAATGAGCTGGAGAAGGAAATGGCAAACTGCTTCAGTATCTCTGCCAAGAAAATGCCAAATGGGGTCAGGAAAAATCAGTAATGATCGAATAACTTAAAAGCCTTATATGTCTTAGAAACCTATATAATGTCTTCTGCTTAGAAACCTATATAATGTACCTTTTATAGCTATCTCAGAATTGTTTCTTATTATAGGTACCTTTCTAATTTTAGGGAAAGAAGGAACCTATAAGACTACCATAGAGCCCACAGACCCCTATGAAATGTCAGAACACCAGAAATATTGCATCTTCTCTCTCTTCTCTGTCTTTCTGTCATTCTCTTAAATAGGGCTTATCTATAGAGATATAACTGCAATTTTTTTCTCCTTGGGGCAAAACCAGCTCAGTTAAGGCAATAGCAGTGGTAGCATACAGAGCAGTGGTACTATAGGTATTTTTGACCTAGGAGATGGGATGTTATGGCCTTCATTCCTATAGGGACAGTGAAGGAAGATAGTGGACCTATGAGAGAAGAGCTGTTAGTTAAGTGGCTATGCCTTAGTTATGCAGACTGACTGAAATCTATAAGGCAAGACGTGGTGACAGTGGGTGCCAAGGCCAGGAAGAAGGCTCCTGCCCTACTCCCAACATTGCATTAAAGGACTGTGGAAAATTAATTTAACCAGATTCTTGATACCTACCTTTGACTGGTCAGGCACAAAAGTCTCTGTAGCCTTCTGGCAGGGGGGCAGGATCGGTAAAAGACCAAGAGATAAATATTGGGAAGTCCCCATGGATGACCTGTCTAGACTCCAGAACTGGGGAGCTAGACTGAAGTTAAACCTGGCCAATCAGAAATGCAAGAGAAGAGGCATCATTGACCTTATAAGAAAAGGAACTGGGCAATAGCAGACCCTCTTGGGCTCAGAACTGGCTCTTGGTCTTCTCTAGAGTGTTTAACCATCAGAAGGCATTGGCTTTATCTTATCTGACAGGGTGATCTAGGCCTTCTGTTGGGGCTGCTTGGTTTGGGCTGTGGCTGGAAACTAGAAACAAGGAAGCATAGCACAGCTTGGAGACTTTTAGTTAGAGCAGCCAAGTGATCTCTGCCCCCCCCTCCAACTTTTACTAATAAATAATTATAAATTAATATATAGTATCCAAGGAATTTTAATCATAACAGATTTATATAACATTAAACCCTTACCAACTACAACTTGGCTTATCAACAAATGGCTAGTAGAGTTTGGTGTCTGGCAATTGTTTGAGAATCACAATCAAACCCACTGCTACAATTTTTTTCTGGAAAGGCATCTCAAATGATTGACCCATTCATTGATCCACTCCCCACCCTTTTGAATACGTAGTCCAAAATATCCTTCCCGGACTGTTACTCTCCCGTGTATATTATCTTCCCCTATTAGTGTCAAATCCATCCATGATGGCATGAATTGTCTTGTTTTTGTATTTGTAGCCTCAGGATTTAGCACAGTGCTTGATACATAAGTACTTAATACTTGTTTTTTCTTCCCTCCCTCCCTCCCTTCCTTCCTTCCTCCCTCCCTCCCTTCCTTCCTTCCTTCCTTCCTTCCTTCCTTCCTTCCTTCCTTCCTTCCTTCCTTCCTTCCTTCCTTCCTTCCTTCCTTCCTTCCTTCCTTCCTTCCTTCCTTCCTTCCTTCCTTCCTTCCTTCCTCCCTTCCTCCCTCCCTCCCTCCCTCCCTTCCTGCCTTCCTCCCTCCCTCCCTTCCTCCCTCCCTCCCTTCCTGCCTTCCTGCCTTCCTCCCTTCCTCCCTTCCTTCCTTCCTTCCTCCCTTCCTCCCTTCCTCCCTCCCTCCCTCTCCATGGAACAGAATTCCCAGCAATGCACAATGAACTGAATATTCAAGAAACAGACTATTAAAAAAAAAGTTTAAAACAATAACAACCTCCCAGTCCCATTTAGTTTCATATCTAACCCCAGCAGCCCTCTGTTTTCATTGCAACAGGAAGTCATCACATTTACAATGATGTGGGTGACCATGGAAACTGGCAGAAATTAATCACTGAACTAATGACCCCTTAATTAGCAATTGGAAATAAAACTTTGCAAAAGTGTCCCCTGGGTATCCATCTGAAGAATGCTGTGCACTTTCTTTTGATCTTGCTGGAGGGAAATTGTGGTTTCATTTCTCATCAGACTTCTTATGGGGCACTTATTTTAACCTCTCGCCGATATCATCCATCAGAGTAAGATTTTGTCAAGATGCACCCACTTCTGAGGTTGACCAGCAGACCTAGCAATTGCTTGATCTTCAAAAGGAAGCAGGGGCAAGGCAGAATGATACCATGCTAAAATGACTAATCTTGTTAACTAGCATCAGTGACATTGCCCAGATGCTATTCATTAATGAAAGGAATTTTCAATTCCTTTTGTTGAAAAGAAGTATTATATCTAGAACTGTAAGAGATCTCATCTAGTAACTCCTTCTCACCCCATTTTACAGAAGTGGATACTGATTTTACAGAGGTCATATGAAATCAATTCTTATTGATTTCAGACCCAGTCCTCTATTCACTATACAACCTAGCTGCACATGGTGTAATGGATAGAGTGTCTGGCTTATAGTCATGAAGATTTATCTTCCGGATTCCAAATCTAGCCTCAGATACTATGTGACCCATGGCAAGTCACTCACTCTGCCTCAGTTTCCTCATATGTTAAATGAGCAAAAGAAGGAAATGGCAAACCATTCCAGCATCTTTGCCAATAAAACCCCAAACGGAGTCATAAAGAGTCAGATCTAACTGACATGACTGAATGACATCCACAATTTTTGTGAGGCTAAACCAGTTACTCTGGATCAATTGGTAGTCTTTTGTCAACCTCCAAATTCAATTTGTTTATCCATAAATTGGCACCAAGACATGTTATATGTTGATTTGTTTCTTCATTTAGGCATGGAGGAAACTTCATTAATTGCCCTTTCCATGGAAATGTTAAGAACCACTATATGCCTTGGTGATCATTCTTTATGGGATGTAGCATGCTAGATAAGTGAATAGGAAAGTATATATAGTCTTGAATGTTAACTTTGTGTCTACACAAATCCACAGACAAGTCAAGTCCTTCCCACTCTTTTTCCTTTTTTCCTTCTCTGCTCTTCTCTCTTGTGGTGATTATGAAGAATCAGCATAAGAATGGAAGACCCTGGCTCCTTATGGTTCTACTCTAGTGAAGATTAGAATAATAAAGCCATCAGAAGGTAGGGACCTTAAAGACTATTGAATTATTGTTCTGAAGATGTCAAGGCTACTGAGGTTCAGAGAGGGGACTTGACTTGCCTGAAGTCACATAGTTAATGGTAGCAATAACTCAGATCTCCTGACTCCTATTTCAGAAGTCCTTAGATCATCCTTCAGGCTTATCTGTGTCAATTTATTCCTTGCTTTTAGCTACATCCAACTGCCTCCAAACAGAAAGTTGCTTGACTTCACTGCCTCATATCTTGTATTGGCATGTGAAAAGTCTGGTTCCTTAGGACAAATCCATAGTTCATCTCTATCTCTATCATCTCTATCTCTGTCTCTGTCTCTCTATCTCTGTCTCTGTTTCTCTCTCCCTGTCTTCCTGTCTTCCTTCCCTCCCTCCCTCCCTCCTTCCTACCTACCTTCCAACTTCCTTCCTTCCTGCCATTCTGCCATCCTTCCTTCCTTCCTGCCATTCTGCCATCCTTCCTTCCTGCCATTCTGCCATCCTTCCTTCCTGCCATTCTGCCATCCTTCCTTCCTGCCATTCTGCCATCCTTCCTTCCTGCCATTCTGCCATCCTTCCTTCCTTCCTTCCTTCCTTCCTTCCTTCCTTCCTTCCTTCCTTCCTTCCTTCCTTCCTTCCTTCCTTCCTTCCTTCCTTCCTTCCTTCCTTCCTTCCTTCCTTCCTTCCTTCCTTTCTCTCACCTCCCTTACTTTTTTCCTAATTATTGATTATTTTTTATCATAATCATCTCCTCTCAAGCTCTCTCCTTCTGCTGACCCTCCCTTTAACAAAGAAAAACATTTAAGTAAAATGACCTGAAAAATAACCTTTTGGGCAGTATGTGCCATATTCTTCTGGAGCCCCACACTTTTCCTAGTCTTCCCATACTCCAATCCTCTCACTTGCCAAATTTAGATCTCAAAGGAACTGTAGCATTTCTCCCCTCAGAATAATTGCCCCAATTCACAGCTCCACGGGTAGTGTTTTAGTGTACCTGTCTTCCTCCAGCCTCTCCAACATCGATGATTTCTCTTTTATGATCGTTGCCAATTTGATTACACGTGTGTTTTTCATTACTAATACTGTACCTTATAAATACATTAATGGCCTACTTACTGTATCATGGCTAATTAATGTCAGGGATAGAAGCACCAGGGAACTAATAATTCCTGAAAACCATGCTCAAGGTTGAGTTATGAGTAAAACTAAGAAGCTAAACTGCTGGGAGCAATTTTCTCATGTTTCAAGACTTGTCTAACTGCTGTGGTTTTATTTATTCAAAGGTTTTTCTTTCTCCACCATCACATTCTCAGATTTTCTTGGTTAACCTATATAATATAATTTTTTCAGGTGGAAAGATATAATTTCCCTTGAGATAGAGTAACTGTATTGAAAACACATCAATGACAGCAATGCTGTAGGTCCTGCATTTTCTAAGGAAATATAAAAATAGGTGCAGAGAAATGTATCATTCAAGCAGCAGGACTTTAGTTTCACATCAGCAAGTCTTGCATTTGCCCACTAATAATAAGAGGGAATAAGATGAAATTAAAAGGGGGGATGCGTTTTAAATTTGACCATATTAGGGGGTGTCTAGGTGTCTCAGTGTATAGAGTACCATGCCTAGAGACAAGATGTCCTGGGTTCAAATTTGACCTCAGATACTTTCTAGCTATGTGGTCCTGGACAAGTCAGTTAACTCCCATTGCCTGGCCCTTATGCTCTTCTACTTTGGAACAAATACATAGTATTGATTCTAATATAGAAGGTAAGGGTTTAAAAAAGAAGAAAATTTGATCATCTTAGTAACAAAGAAAGCTCATACTTATAAAGTGATTCACATTCAATAGGTCACCTTTTCACTTAACCTACCTTTCTATATTTTTAAAGGCATGAACTAAACAGGATCCCAAGATTCTAGGTCTCGTTCTATGCTCTTATAAATTGATGAACTCCTTTCTTTTGGTACAAGAAGTATGATTTCCAGTTTCTAGCAACTTGGCCAAAGTATTGATATATTAGTAAATGTTTAACAATCATCTCTGTAGAAATATATACTTTTAAGTTTAATCTGAATTATTACGACTTTCTTCAGTCTAGAAATCAACAAAACAACAAATCAAGCCCTAATTTGTAGTTGTAAGTTTTTGAGATATAAATGTTTACACTGAAAATTTAAGAGTCAACTATGAAGAGTCAGCTTGAAATGGCTCCAGTACACCCTGGACACCTGGCTAGTAAGTGGCAGATCTGGAACTATGAACTGATTCCAAAGCTGGTTTTCTTACCATTTCATCAGACTGCAAGGATTTAGCTAATTTACATAGCAGTGTTCTCAAATGTAACCCGAGGTCAAGTAGTGTTCTCTAAATGAAACCATTCCAAAGTAAATAATGTCAGCACCTTCTGTTGTCTAAGTACTGTTATACATTGTCATGTTCACAGAAGTACAGTGGGAAGAGCTTTGGATGGCCCCTTCCTACCTATCCCAAAACTCTATGATCCAGTCATGTGGTGAGCAAAGCACAAAATGATAGAGGGAACAAAGATTCCATCTTCAGAGCATATCGGTTTATTAAGCAATGTATAGCAATCGCCCAATAAATCGGGACCAGGCCCTTTCTTCAGCTTATAAGCTGGACCCTAAAAACACAAGGAGATAGACGTTTATGCATTAAAAATGATTAAATAAGACCAATTAAACAAGAAAACAATATGATGTCAAATAATCTGCTTTCTAATTTGATGAAATATTAGGGACTTTCCAAGTTGGGATGTGGAAAGTGAACAGGTGCAATTCTCTAAATTCAGGAAAAGATATGTCCCACTCTTCCCCAATTATCTGTAAATAAAATCAAAGGAACATGGAAAACAATAACTGATTGATCAGTATGGGGCCAATTTTCAGATAAGATATATGTGTTGCTTGAGTTAGACAATTACAAGAAAACTTCTTGCCTCAATCTGAGGATCCAACTGCATTTTATTTCTTGTCAATGTAACCTAAGCCTTTGTCTCTACCAATAGATGTGGTCCAGTTTCCCAGCACTCAGGCCTAGGTTCAAACAATGCAATAGGATTTTCTCCCAATTCCTTCAATTGAATAACATTTTCTCACAAGACAGAATTTGGACCAGATCCCTAATTGCAAAAAAACAAAAACAAAAAACCTGCACTGGCTGCAAAATTGTATCATAATATAAAGTCTGTTGCGTTTCACTCAATTGTCTCAATTCCCACTATCATTTGCTGTCCTAATCTCCTCCATTTCCTTAATTTTTCTCAGCCATACTGGCCAGCTTGCTATTGCTCATGTACAATATTCTACCTTCCATCTTTGTGCCTTGGCACCAGCAGTCCCCCATGCCTAGAACCCTCTCTGCTCTCAAATTCGCCTCTTGGCTTCTCTGATTTCCTTCAAGACTCAACTCAAATTTCAATTCCTGCAGGAAGTCTTTCCTAGTCACCCAGGGGGCTAGTTAGTGTATTCTCATCCTCTTTTATCTCTTCCATATGTATATTATATGTTATCCCCTACATTAGAAAGTGAACTGCCCATGGGCAGGAATTATTTTTGCTTCATTTTCTATTCCTAGGGCTTAGTATTATGTCTAGCATATGTTTATTTTTCAGTCATATCCAACTCTGCATGATCTCATTTGGTGTTTTCTTGGAAGATGTCAAAATGCTTTTCTATTCCCTTCTTTAGCTACAAATGGAGAAACTGAGACAAACAGGGTTAAGTGACTTTGCCCAGGGCCACACAGTTAATAAGTATCTAAGACCAAATTTGAACTGAGGAAGGTGAGTTCTTCTGATTCCAGACCCAGCACTTTATCTACTGTACCACCTACCTGCCTTATCTGGGAGAGAGAGAGAGAGAGAGAGAGAGAGAGAGAGAGAGTGAGTGAGTAACTTTAGTGAATAGATAGTAACTTTAATAAATGTCTGTTTATTAACCGAATCAGGAAAAATATTCTTGTTCCAGTTTTACTGATACATGGCTATGTGACATTGCTTTTGTGCAGATGGGAAATGTGCCACACCTGAGCTACATTCCCAGCATCCTTTGAAGTTATGTGCTCATTTTTCGTAAGGATGCTTAGGAGTTATATATTTGGCTAAGATCCACGCTGCAGGGCTCTTTTTTGGGAGCTTATACTTTTGGTAAAAGTGCTACAGGTGTGAGTCTCTGGCTCTCTTTGCTCTGCTCACTTGACTGAAAGAACCTTTTTTCTTTCCCCTCTCTTTTGACTTATTATTAAAAATCCTATATATTTTTAAATACTTGGAGTATTTAATAATTTTTACTCCTGTACTTCTGGATCTTCTCTTTTCTTGGTTTTGGTTTTCCCATCATATTAAAAGATGAGATGAGATGGTCTCTGAAGGTCTTTCTGCCTCACATGCTTTATGTTTATATGACTTGGGTGGTCAGTAAGGTCCCTTCTAGCACCAACAGTTTATGACATTTATTATGATTTGCTTGTGAAGTAACATGAACTGAAAGAGTTTGATTTTGAGTCAAAGGGTTTTGAGTCAAAGGGTTTGGGCTTAAATCTTGCCTTCTGTACTCTTTTACTCATGGCAGATTATTTCCTGGACTTGAATTCCCATATCTGTAAAACACGTTGTACTAGATGGCTCCTAGGATTTCTTGCAGTTCTAAATCTAAGTTGTTATAATTATATGATAAACTTGGTATTTATAATCTGTGTATGAGGCAGAAGGGGTGGCTTGATTTGGAAACTGAGGATTTAAGTTTGAACTTTAATTCTTTCCCTTATTTCTTATTTGACTTTAGGCACGTAACATAATCTTAATGGGCCTAAATTCCTCATCTGTAAAATGAGGGAAGTGAAAATTAGAAGAGCTCAAATGCTGCCTTTCAACTTTAAATCTCTAAATCTGCTGTCCTTTGATCCATTCTAGATAATTAATAATGTGTACTCTGACTTTCCTTTCCAGGTACAGCCCTTAATAACTGACTACAGCAGGGATTCTTAACTCTCTCTCTCTCTCTCTCTCTCTCTCTCTCTCTCTCTCTCTCTCCCTCTCCCTCTCCCTCTTCCTCTCCCTCTCTCTCTTTCTCTCCCTCCCTCTCTCTCTCTCTCTCCCCCCCTCTCCCTCTCCCTCTCTCTTTCTCTTTCTCTCTCTTTCTCTCCCTGTTCCTCTCTCTCTCTCTCTCTCTCTCTCCCTCTCCCTCTCCCTCTCCCTCTCCCTCTCTCTCTTTCTCTCCCTCCCTCTCTCTCTCTCTCTCCCCCCTCTCCCTCTCCCTCTCTCTTTCTCTTTCTCTCTCTTTCTCTCCCTGTTCCTCTCTCTCTCTCTCTCTCTCTCTCTCTCTCTCTCTCTCTCTCTCTCTCTCTCTCTCTCTCTCTCTCTCTCTCTCTCTCTCTCTCTCTCTCTCCATCATGAACCTCTTTGGTGGTCTCTGGACATTGTGTGGATATGAGCAATAGTCACAGACCCTCTAAGAAAAAAGAACAAAAAAGTCAAGAATTGAGGGAGGGGGTACAATGAGGTTATATGAATTCATTTCAAGTCTCCTTACCACAGAATTCAGGGGATGACATTTTAGAAACCCCAGAAAATGTATTTTTCTATTGGTCCACCATATAAGATCTTAAGACCTTAGTGTCACCAGGAAAGTCAATCAATTCCAATGGGTGTTACAGATTACCATGGGCTGATATTAAAGGCAGTAGGAAAAGGTAGATAATATATTTAGAGTTAGAAGGGACATTAAGGTTCATCATGTCCAAACCCCTCATTTTACATTATGAGGAAACTTGGGTCCAGAAAAATTAAATAATTTTCCCATGGCTCCATTGTTTAAAAAATAATAGATCTTGAGTTTTGCACCCAGATCTTTTGACTTCCAAACCAACATTCCTTCCAGTGTGGTGGACTTCAAGTGACAAATCTTAGGTTTGAATTGCACCTCTGATAATTAATAACCAAGGAAAAGTCACTTATATTCTGAGCCTCAATTTCTTTTTTTCTAGGAAAAATGATAATTTTTATCTCATATGTGATAATGATGCACCTATCTCAAAAGATTATTTGTAACGTTTTAATAAGATACTGAGAGGGGGGAGCTAGCTGGCTCAGTGGATTGAGAGCCATGCCTAGAAATGAGAGGTCCTGGGTTCAAATTTGGCCTCAGATACTTCCTAGCTGTGTGACTTTGGAGAAATCACTTAACCTGTATTGCCTAGCCCTTACTATTCTTCTGCCTTAGAACCAATACATAGTATTGATTCTAAGATAGTAGGCAAAGATAAAAGAAACGATATTGAGAGGTGGAAATATTTCCCTCTGGACAAACATACAATGATAATATGTGTAATGTGCTTTCAAAGTTTAAAACATGATAGAGATATCAGTTATCACTATCATGTAGGAAGAGAAGGGGAGACAATGAGAAGCAGAAAAGAGATGGAGAGAAGAGTTGAGAAAGGGAAGAACTAACATTGTACAGCCTGGAAGAAAAAAAACAACAGTGGGAGTCATGATTGTTGCTGTTTTTAAGTCTTTGTAGAGCTGTTGGGTAGAAAATGAGTTAGATTTGTTTTCTTTCTTCCAGGAGGCATGACCTAAGAACAGTGTGAAGCTACAGAAGAAGCTTTATATATAAAATATATAAATATATATTTATATATATTTTATATATAAATATAAAGAGGAAAAAATATTCTATTAGAGGCAATCCAAAAGTAGAATGGGCATTTTTCTGAGGTTATAAAGGGCAGCTCAGTGGTATCAAAAGGAACTGGCATCCGGAAGACCCATCTTTCTGAGTTCAAATCCATTCTCAGATATTTACCATTTGGGTGACCCTGGGCAAGTCACTTCACCCTGTTTGTCTTAATTTCCTCATCTGTCAAATGAGCTGGAGAAGGAAATAGCAAACCACCACAGTAACAATTGAGCAATAATAAGTTAGTTCCTCATTCCTGGAGTTTATGTAATAGATCTTATATGATTCATAGGTCAACGATGTCATAGAAGTGATTCTTGAATCAAAGAGAGTCCTGATGACTTCTGAGATGATCTTTGACAACTCCAAGATTCTATGGTTCCATGGGAAGAAGAATTCCTAACCTCTCAGATTCAGTTTCCTCATCTGTAAAATGGGAATGATAATAGTACTTACAGGACAACTACGTGGTGCAGTGGAAGCAGGAGGTAGGAGAATAGTTAACGTTACTGAAATTAAATAAAAGACGGATCAACATATTACTCAATGGAAAGTATTGAGATGATAAGAAAGGTTTTTTTTTTTTTTCTGGTAGGAAGTTGTGCCAAGCTCATATGAGGTTAATGATTCTGACCCCATCTTCCGATAATCCATTTAATAGAAGATATCATGGTCAGGAAGGGACAGAATTGCTTTAGATGGTCTGCCTGCAGCTATGCAGGCAGCTAATGGTCTCCTTGGAGTACCACTCAATATTATATCATCCACCAGTCATTGGCAAAATTGTCTTTGCAATAGAATTAATAAGCTATGTGCTATCTCTGCAAGAAACAACTTTCTGCATAAAGGCCTGGTATTTCTTATGAATAAAGGCAAAAACAAGTCTTTTTCTTAGGGTAAATTTTTTTAAACTTAATCTTAATGCTTTGCCTAGAGATTCTGTTCTAGTTTATACTGTACATGTTGTATGTAAATAATAGTTTTCATGTTATTTGCCCCATTAAACTATCAAGTCCTTGGTAGCAGGAACTATTTTTGCCTCTCTTGGAATCCCCAGTACTTAGCAGAGCCACTAGCATACAATAAGGGCTTAATAAACCATAATTGATTGAGTGACTTTTCTTCTGTTGAGTCTATTTGTCTATCTGTCACTGTCATTGACATACAATACCAGATGACATCTGAGAGGAATTGTGGTGTCGGGAGATGAGTTACACTTGGGCAGCTGGATTTGAATCCTGGCTCAAACATTTCGCAACTATTTATGGGATCCTTTGTAGGTCTAACTTCTCAGACTCAGTTTCCACATCTGTAAAATGGAGATGATAATAGTACTTACTGGACAATCAGGTGGTACAGTAGTTAGAACACTGGGCTTGGAGTCAGGAAGGCTCATCCTCCTGAGTTCAAATCACTTACTAGCTTTGTGCCCCTGAGCCAGTTACCTCATCCTTTTTGTCTCTGTTTCCTCTTCTTGAAAATGAGCTAGAGAGGAAAATGGCAAACCACGCCAGTATTTCTGCCAAAAACACCTCAAATGGGATCATGAAGATATAACTAATCAACTAAACAACAATAACAAAAATAGCACTTACTCCCACAACATTGTTGGAAGGATCAAATGATGTAGCATATACAAAGAGCTTGGCAACTTGAAAGTGCTAGTTAAGTGTGGGCTTATATATGGCCCACATTTCTATAGAAACACAGCTCTTCGGGGGGGGGCGGCTTTTACTGACAGCAAATTCTCATGATCAGTTTCTCCCATGGAAGAAACAAAACACAAAGTCGGTAGGTGGATGCTTAACATGTAGGAACTTCTGCTGAGCCCAGGAAACTGGAGCATCTCTGCTCTGGGCTCAGATTTATTCCAGATTGTATTTAGGCATGGGAGAGTATGACCTCAAATGAGAGGAAGGTGTAAAGGAAATAAGCATTTATTAAGTGCCTACTACATGCTAGAAATATCATCTCATTTGGTCCTGACAACAACTCTGGGAAGTCGGTGCTATTACCTTTATTCTTAATTTATATTTTAGAAAATGAAAGCAATGACAGTCACATAGCTGGTAAATGTCTGAAGTCATATGTGGAATCAGCTTTTTCTGACTGCACAGCACATTCTGTATTAAGACACCAAGCTCCCTTTAGGCAGGAGAAAGATAATAGCTAGCACTTAAATGGCACTTTAAGATTTACGAAGCTCTTTACAAGTATCTAATTTCATTCCCGCCATAGCCATGGGAGGTAGGCATTATTATCCCCATTTTACAGATGAGGAAACAGGCAAATAGATCAAATGACTTACCTAGGGGAACATAAGTAGCAAGTATCTGAAAACACATTTGAACTCAGGATTCCAGGACCAGAGCTCTACCCACTATGTCACCTTGTATCTATTACTTTATATTTGTCATATAAATCTATCTATGCATATATAAATACATATAAATGTTATATATGCCTAAATGTCTATCTATCCATCTCTCTGTCTCTGTCTCTGTCTCTGTCTCTGTCTCTGTCTCTGTCTCTGTCTCTGTCTCTCTCTCTCTCTCTCTCTCTCTCTCTCTATATATATATATATATATATATATATATATATCCTTAGCATGTAATTTCCTTGTGAAAAAAAAGGATTAATTCATTCTTTGTCCTTGTGTTCTTAGTGCCAGGTATAAAGCAGGCACTTAATAGATGCTCATTAACTGCTACAAAACTTTTAAAATGACAAAGTAGGAGATATAAGATGAAATGAACTATTAAGGAGTACATTTATTTCCCTTGAAATGATCAATTTTTATGAGACCAGAATAACTTGACTTTTAATTTTAAAATTAATGAGGTTTCAATGTAAAAAAAAAAAAACAACTGAATTTCAGGCCTGAACAATCTTAGCCCAAGTGAAAAACAGATGTATCCCTTACTCTCTATACTCCTTCCTCGACTCTTAAAATAGAGTTCATTTGATAATAGAATACAAGGTAGTAGTGGCTTTGCTGTGAATTTTTAATCCATATATGCACGATTCAGGTACAACTACCCTTTATATATTTATATATATGTACATATATCCAATGACAATTATTATTACTAATAAAGTACTACTAAAATAGAAAATTGTAAAAGTTTAAGACTTTTCATACTATACCTGTTTTTTTTTTCAGTTCTCATCGGTTGGCAAGCTATAGACTTAAGCTAATAGTAATGTCTTTAAATTTTAATATGATTTTAACATGGTAATTTTTTTTTGTTAGCTTTACAAGATACTCTGCCTAAAAGCATTCACAACCAATCCAATTATCTTTCTGATGGAAATAATTTGTTTCCAACCATTTTATTCTCATAGAAATCTACTGTGTATAGTGGGCTTATTTTTTTCTTTTATTCTGAAGGATTTTACATGAAGAGTTACTGAAGCTGTTCTTTCCAGGATCTCTGATGATATGTGAATTGGCAAGCTCAGTGTCGTTTTTCCCTAGCTCTCATTCTCCTTGAGTTCTTTGTAGAAACTGAGATTGTTGATCACTTTATTCTAACACCATCCCCTCCATTGTTTTCTCTGTGACAATCAGTCAACAATTATTTATTTTTTTAAACCCTTACTTTCCATCTTAGAATCAATACTAAGTATTGGTTCCAAGGCAGAAGAGTGGTAAGGGCTAGGCAATGGGGGTTAAGTGACTTGCCCAGCTAGGAAATGTCTAAGGCAGAAAAATCAAGAGGGCTTCCTGTAGAAGGTGATATTTTAATTGTGACTTAAAAGGAAGTCAGGGAAATAAAAATGGTGAAGCTGAAGAGGGAGAGCATTCTATGCATGGGGGACAGCCTAGAGTGGAGAGATGGTGTGTCTTCTTCAGGAACATCAGGCCAGGTTTCCTGGGTAAAAGAGGATGTTTTCAGAAGCAATGTGTAAGAAAACCATAAAGGTAGGAGATAACTAGTTATGAAGGGCTTTGAATGTCAAACAGAACACTGGAGGCACTAGGGAGCCACCGGAATTTATTGAGTGACACTGCACTCTTCTGTTTCCCTTGCTATCTTTCTGATCTTTTTTCAGTGTAGATATTGCCAAAAGCTTTATCCTCCCTCCACCTTCTCTTCTCCTTCTACATTCTTTCTTGGAATCTTGTCACTTCCAAAGATTTAACCTATGTGTGCTAATTCTAGTGCCTTCTTCCTGATAATTATTTCTTATTTATTCTGTGAAACATGGACACTGTACTGGAAGCACATGAAGCAGCTGGAGCAATTCCACCAACGCTCCCTCCAGTCAATCATGAGGATCCGATGGCAGGACCGAATCACCATCCAGGAAGTCCTCGACAGAGCCAACTCCACCAGCATCGAAGTCCTGGTCCTCAAAACCCAGCTATGATGGTCTGGACACGTCATCCGCATGGACCCACAGCGAATACCAAGACAGGTATTCTATGGTGAACTGTCAGCTGGACTCAGGAAACAAGACCGACCAAAGAAAAGATTCAAGGATCAGCTAAAGTCCAACTTGAAGTGGGCTGGCAATACACCAAAGCAACTAGAACTCGCTGACAGAAGCAGCTGGCGAACCCACATTAACCATGCCGCCGCCACCTTTGAAGATGAGCGATGTCGACGTCTTGCCGCTGCGTGTGAACGCCGACACCAGGCCACACCCGCACCTCCCGTAACATGGGGTGTCCCATGCTCCATGTGCCACAAACTGTGCGCCTCAGCCTTTGGACTCCAAAGCCACATGAGGGTACATCAATAGATGATAATGCACAAAGACAATTGTCATTCTCGATCACCAAGAGACTACTACTACTACTACTACTATTCTGTATATAACTTGCTATGTATTCTTCAGACAAGAAAGTCCCAGATCTCTATATCTAATCAGTCTCTTTCCTCTCTTTTAATCCTGTGATTCTAACAGTCTACTGGACAGTCTGTACCCACTTCAATGTCAACATATTAAAAACTGAACTCAATATCTTTCTTGGATAATCTCTCCTCTTCCTATTAATTTCACTATCATCCAAGTCTAATTACTATCTCCATATACCTTGTTACCATCCTAGTTGAGCTTCTCATTCACTTTTCCTGGACATTATAATAATCCTAACTAGCCTCTTGGTTCCTAGTCTTTGTCGTCTTCAATATATCCTATTAAGTCAAAGTTAAATTTCTTGAGAGTTAGATTGTGCCTCATGTCTAGAGCCTTCCAAAGGCTAACTAGAAAGGTTAATGTTTGGTATCAATTAAATATGAAAGATGTATTTATTTCTTACATAGAAAATGATTCTAAAGAATAGAATGGGAGTGGAGGAGAGGGACTCACTTGAGATCTCTCAAATTCCCCTCCAAACATCTTTAAAATAGTGCTTCAAATTGAATTCTGGAGTGGCAGAACCAACAAAAAGTTGGGGTGAAACAATTTTCTAACTCAAGACAGTTTAGGATGTTAGTAAGAAAGGTCTGTCTAACCAGGGTGGTGATTAGACCCAGAGTGCAGTGCAGTAAAGGTCAATAATGGGTCTTTGGGGTGACTGTATTAGTGGTAGCTTTGGCTGTAGAAAATCTCAGTCCATGGAGCATGAGGGGGTTGGACAACTGGTTAGAAAGAGATTACAGGGGACCTTTTGCTGCTAGTGGGGGTAGAACTCTATCGCATTGCCCAAACATCATTTTGGGTTGCTTGCAGCTACAGGGGAAGAGGGACCCTGATCACAATTTTAGGGAAGCATAGGTCAGCCAATCAGTGATGATACCTCTCCTTAGATCACACCACCTTGGAAGAACTGAAAACTTACAGATCCAGAACCACCTTTGCCAACATCAGCATGAACAACTTACAACTTGGAACAGTGCCCTCTCTACCTCAAAAGGAGCATCTACTATGTGACAAAAATTTCTGGGAAGATTGGAAAGCAGTTTGTCAGAAACTAGCCCTAGTTCAACATCTTACTCTGTATACTGAAATAAGGACAAAATAGGCATATAACTTACACATAAAGGGTGATATCCTAAGCAAATTAGTGGAACACTTAATATTTTACCAGTCATATCTTTGGATAAGGAAAGAATTTGTGACCAAACAAGAGACAGAAAGCATTATAAGATGTCAAATGGATAATTTTGATTACATAAAATTTAAAAGGTTTTGCACAAAGCCAATGCAGTTAAAAAGAAATGCAGGAAACTAGGGAAAATATTTTTTACATCACATTTCTTTGTTAAAGGTCTCATTTTTCAAATATATAGAGAAATGCATTAAATTTATATGAATACGAGTCATTCTGCAAATGGTAAGTGGTCAAAGGATAGAACAAGAAGTTTTCAGAAAAAATAAAAGGAATATCTGGTTATATAAAAATGTTCTAAATCACTCTTGAGTAAAGAAATGCAAATTATAACAACTCTGAGATACCACCTCATACCTATTAGATTGACTAATATAACAGAAAAGAACAATGGCAAATGGAGAGAATGTGGAAAAACTAGATCACTAATGTGTTGGAGCTGTGATCTAATTCAACCATTTTGTAGAGAAATTTGGAATTATACCCAAAGGTCTATAAAATGGTGTATGTCCTTTGACCCAGCAATACTACTACTAGGTTTGTATCTCAGAGAGGTCTGTTTTTTAAAGATTAATATGTACAAAATATTTTTGTAACAGCTCTTCTTTTTATGGAGGCAAAGAACTGGAAATTGAGGGGTTGTTTGTCAGTTGTGGAATGATTGGACAAGTTGTGGTATATAATTATAATGGAATACTATCATGCTATGAGAAATGATGGTAGGATGGTTTTGGAAAAACTTGGGAAGAATTATAAGAACTGTTGCAAAGTGAAGTGAACAGAACTAGGAGAACATAGTATACAATGACAATAAGTACGATGATCAACTATGAATGACGTAGTTATTTTCATCAACACAATGGTTCAAGACAATTTCAAAGGATTCATGATAAAAAAAAATACTATTCGCCTCCAGAGAAAGAACTGATGGAGTCTGAATGCAGATTGAAGCATACTTTAAAAAAACTTTTTTTTGGTCTGTATTTCCTTTTGCAACATGGTCAATATGGAAATATGTTTTGCATGACAGAATCTATCAAATTGCTTGCCTTGTCAAGGAGTGTTCAAAAGTTTTAAAAATGAATGTTAAGGGGGCAGCTTGGTGGCTCAGTGGATTGAAAGTCAGGTCCAGAGACAGGGAGTCCTGGGTTCAAATCTGACCTCAGACACTTCCTAATTATATAATTCTGGACAAATCACTTAACCTCTATTTTCTAGATCCTAACATTCTTTTGCCTTGGTACCAATATACAATATTTGTTCTAAGACATGAGGTAAGTTTTTTTTAAATAAATGATCATTTTTATATGTAATTAAAATACAATTGTCTTTTGTAATTTTAAAATTTTATTTTAAAGTATTTTTCCATGGTTGCATGATTCATATTTTCTTCTCTTCTTCCTTCCCGCCTCCCAGAGCTGACAAGCAATTCCATTGGATTATACATGTATTATCACTTAATATCTATTTCTATATTATTCATTTTTGTAATAATCTTTTAAAAACCAACATCCCAGATCCTGTATCCAAACAAGCAAGTGATGAATCATATGTTTTTCTTCTGTATTTCTACTCCCACAGTTCTTTCTCTCAATGTGGATTGCATTCTTTCTCATAAGACCCTCAGGATTGTCTTAGCATTGCTATTAATAGCAAAGTCTATTACATTTGACCATCCCATAATGTTTCAGTTACTGTGTACAATGTTCTCTGGTTCTGCTCATTTCACTTTGCATAAGTTCATGGAGGTCTTCCAATTTTTTATAGAAATCTATCAGTTCATTATTCCTTATAGCACAATAGTATCATATACCATATGATATATGATACATATATCATATACAACAGGATCATATACCACAATGTGTTCAGCTATTCCCCAATCGAGAGACACCCCCTCATTTTCCAATTCAGAGAAAAATAAAAAATTTTCCTTGGAATAAAAGAACATTCAAAATACACATTGGCAGAATGACCTAAAATAGATGTCACCAGCATAACTTTTAATTACTGTTACAGTATATTATGATGCTAATATATAAACCTCATGTAAATAAGAAACAGTTTGAAGTACTATTGTTTAGGCAATGTTGTGTTTTACCTCATTCTTGTACTGTACTGTCCAAACAACTCTTGCTGATGGTCATCTCTAATTAAGACATTTCTTTCTGCCTTTACTAATTGGAACTCAGACCTCCAGACCTCTTGAATTTACAAGGTCACCTCTAAGCCAGTACATATCCGCTCTGATAATGCTGTTTCATCACCTACTCAGGAAAGGAAACACAGAAGAAAAAGATCAATCTGGGATTTAGTACAAGTTTTATTCACTTAGTACCATACTGTAGTTGCTGCAGGGGTGGCTAGGTAGAACAGTGGGTAGAATGCTAGGCTTAATGTCAGGAAGACATGAGTTCAAATCTATCCTTAGATACCTATTAGCTATGTAACCCATGGCAAGGCATATAACTCTGCCTTGGTTTCCTTACCTTAAAGTTGGAAATGGCAAATCAATCCAGTGTCTTTGCCAAGAAAACCCCAAATGTGGTCATGAAGAGATAGAAATGATTGAAAAAACAATAAACCCATAGTTACTACATGGGCATAATCATAATGACATGGGATTGAAAAGGGCTACCTTTTTCCTCAGACCTAACTGTGTTTCTCAGTTACATGATGTCTCTCAAAGAATCAAAGTCAGAGGACAAGTAATAATCTGGCTTTTTTTTTTGTCAACCAACACAATCACTCACTCCTCTGCCCCATTTCCCCCAATCTTGTTGCTAGAATAGGACACAGAGAAAAGAACCAAACAACTACCTTGCATTTCCCAAGGCATATCAAGATGCTGAGTTCTTTTAGCCCTGGGTTAAGATGTGACCAGAAGCAACCAGTGAGTTTATAGATAGGTGGATAGATAGAACAATTATTACTAACAATTATTAAAAAATCAGGCACACTCTTAAGCTCTGGGGAACAAACACAAGCAAGCAAGACAACCCTTGACCTCCAGTTGTTTCTATTCCAATGGAGGAAGAAAATATAGAAAAAGATGGTAGAGAAAGGTAGAAAAGAGAATACACAAGTAGGAGCAGGCATTCCTGGGGACATGGCAAGGAGATAGAATTTTTTTTGATGCCTAGATCCAAGAAAAATCAGGGAAAGGGTTCACTTATCTAAGCTAGAGATAGAGAGTGAGGCTTTACAGGGGTTGGAGATGGTAGGAGAGTAGGCCATGGTGAGGAGACAGTGGGAAGCTTATCATTACTCCTTGATATACTCCCTATCGATCAATTTAATCTCCATTAATAAGGAGAAGACTCCATGAGCTCACAATGTGCCCATCTGTACTCACAAGGTTATTCTCTATTTCCAAGGTTGGGCAGATATTGACTTATAAAAATCCTGGAAATATCTCCATACTGAGGCCATGGGAAGTCAAGTTTCCAGGTGGTGGTGATAGAAATGTGGAAACATGGTAGAAGACTTGGGCCATTTGACAAGTGCCATCCTGGATATTTAAAATAAGACTCTGCAAATGCTTGGTCACAAAAGATGGCAAGAGGGACCAGGTGATTCCTAAAGGTTGGAACAAATGAGAAATGGGAGTCAGAAGAGAACACACAGATATGAGGACTAAGACGGTTCATGAAAATGAGCAAACTGTGCCAAGTAGGGTCATGGGTTGCATGAAAAAGTCATGGGATTCAGCTGGGTTGAAAAGGGATTAAAAAGCTAGGGCAGTCAAAAGAGGAAAAAAATCAGACATTGTTGAGATGGGGGAAGGTGAGTTCAGAGCATAACTCAGGGCTCTCCAAGTGATGTAGTGGATAGACCATTGGGTCTGTAATTAGGAAGACCTGAGTTCAAATCAGCCTCAGATACTTACTAGTGGTGTGACCCTAGGAAAATCACTTAACCTTTGTTTGACTCGGTTTCCTCATCTGTAAAATGGAGACAATAATAGCACCTGCTTCCTAGAGTTGTTGTGATAATCAAATGAGATAGTTGTATAGTGCTTACCAAAGTGCCTGGCATATAATAAACATTACGTAAATGTTAGTTATTGTTATTAACCAGAAGAGATCTCAAGTTTAGGTCAAGTAAGCAGGAATTTTTAAAGCATCTACTATATGCCAGCAAGGTGCTTTGCTAAGCACAAATAGAGTTAGAAAGAGACAGCCCCTGCCTTCAAGGAGTTTACATATTAATGGGGGAAGATACCCCATAAAAAGAAGCTAAGGGAAGTATGTGTTGAGGATGTCAGAGAGAGTCTATAGTTAAATACGAGAATCTGAAGTGATATCTGAAGAGGAATGAAGGCATGGGGGTCTAGGCACTTAATATGGAGGTTCTTGGAGGAGTCAATAAATTAGAGAAAGGGCTGGAGGGACAACATATACTCCATTGTGAGAAGTACAGAGGTTATGTAAGATGACTTCTGTGGCACAGAATAGAAAGTACAAAAGTCAAGAGCAAAGCCTGAGGAAGAGTAAGAAGCCATTAGTCAAATCTTCTTCAGTTCTAAAATCATCTGAAGAATTAGGGATGTCTAGTCTGGAGAAGAAAAGATTTAGGAGGGATGTGATGCTATATTTTCCTACTTGAAAAGCTACCCTGTGGAAGAGGGATTAAAATTGTTTTTTTTTAGTCCTCTAAAGGAGAACTAGGAGGGATGGGTGGAATCAGATTTATGCTGGATGTCAATAAATCTTCCTGACATAGAAAGGACAGCTAGATGGTGTGGTAGAGAGAGCACAGAGCACCTCAAATCTAGTCTCAGACTTACTAGATATGTGATCCCGGGCAAAGTACTCTACCTCAGTTTCCTCATCTGTAAAATGAATAGGAGAAGAAAATGGGAAACTTCCAATATCTTTGCCAAGAAAGACCCAAATGGGATCATGAAGAGTTGGACATGACAGAACAATAATTAGAAAAGTACAAACATGAAATGGTCTCATGGCTGCTCTGCCTTTGACTACGTATAAGAATAAAATTAATATACAATAACTCCAAGTATTTTATTTAAATAAGATTTATTAATAATCACTTGAAGTAGAGGAACTAGGCAAAAGTAAAGCTGAGTAAAGAGAGATTTTTCCCAACCATGGTAGCAGGAGAAGAGAGAGAGGAGGGGGTATGGTCATAGAAACTTTATCTCTAAAACATAATGTAATGGGAGGATGAAAATGGGATTCTGGGAAATGGAGTCCTAGGGTACAAAATTCAAATTACACAGTATTTTCAGAAATAAGCAGAGTACTTTCAACCTTAATTCCTGGACACAACCCTAGAATTCTCCACCTCCCTATGACTTGGTTCATTGCCCTCAGCTTCCTCCATCAGGTTACCCAGTCTTCAATATCCCAGTCCTTTGAGGATAGAAGACCACACTGGGGAAGAACTCTGACTCAATTCCATGAGATTTTTTCTTAAACCCTTACTGTCTGTCTTAGAACCAATCCTGTGTATTGGCTCCAAGGTAGAAGAGTGGTAAGGGCTAGGCAATGGGGGTCAAGTGACTTGCCCAGAGTCACACAATAGATAAAGGCAGAAGCTCTGGGGTCTGAGGCCCAGGGAAGGAAGCCAAAGGGAGCCGGTCTCTACTATCCTATGGAAAATCCTCAGGCTCCTCTGAGCCCTGATTGGAAGTCTAGGTCTAAGATGGAGGAGGAAACTTCAAGGTTGGACATTTCTGAGGAAGAAAGAAGCAACAAGTTTTGTCTTTGTGACTGTTTTTGGAGAATCAGATATCTATGAGGATAGGTTCTGGAGGCATTGGGGAGAAAGCAGGAGTGACATTTGGGGAATTTTACCTTCATTCACTTTAGAAAAGTAATTTCTGGGAAGTGTCTGAGGCCAGATTTGAACCTAGGACCTCCAGTCTCTAGGCATGGCTATCCATCCACTGAGCTACCCAGCTGCCCCTAATTCCATGAGATTTTGTTTTGCTTTGTTTTTACTGTTTAAGAATCTAAAGAACCAGAAATATTTGTGCTTGTAGGGACCGAGGAAAGCTGAAATACTTGGAAATTTAACCCGGGTGATTTTTTAAAAATGAAATGTTTTGCATCAGGAGGAAGTGGGTTCCTTTTTGATGGAGGTAACTACATGCTGTAAATAGTCCATGGTGATGGCCAGGACAGGGTGGGACCATGAGTGGTGGAGGGGTATTTCTGAGAGTTCTGAGGCTGAATTCAGATTGGGTATTATAAAAGAGGAAACACCACTGATACACACCACTGATACCGCAGGTACCTTTGGATTAGCCTGCTACCTTTTATGTTCAGAATTGTCGTCAAAATGAATGGGCAAAGGAGGGCAATCTGGCCACAGAAAGGCATCACAACAACGGTGGTATTGGATCCATTGATATTTGTGAGTCATTAGCTTGTTAGTTCCTCCGGGAAGGCAACAGGTGGCACATGGCACATGTTCTCATAGCCAAGTCTCATTAATCTGTGATATCCTGCTCCATTCCAGAGAAGCCTGTGATGACTCTGTGCCCTCGGGTTCAGTGGAAGCTGCTTACAGTCTGTTCTCCAGCAATTGCTATTGAGGAATTGGATGGACGATGGAGCTTCTATATTGCGCATCTTCAATGAAAGAATATTCACTTGGAAAGAGAGAGATCAGTGGGGCAAAGTGCTAACTAACACCTGTCCCTTCCTGTCCACTGTCATACATTCCCTTTGGCTGAATTCTGCTCTTCCCTATTGTGCTTTTTCCTTGCTAGAAGATTCTACTTTGTCATTTGGATTGTGTTTCATTGAACTCTGGATCTGTTTACCCTCTCTGATCTCTACTCAGACCAGTCTTGCCCCAATCAGCTGAAGCTCAACATTAGACGGGGGATTTTCTTCATCAGGGAAGATGACTACTGGCAAAAGGATGATGGTGACTTATTTGAGCAGTGTAGAAATGAGGTGAAATGCTTCCAATCCCAAAGAGCAGTTTTTCAAACTGTTTCTTATTTAGATGAAGCACTGATGATTGGTATGCGGTACATATGGTAAGGTTTGACAAGAAGAGTGTTGTATTTGGAGCTAAAGAACCTGGATTTGAATCTTGGGTTTGCCACTTGACAGTATTGTGACCCTGGGCAAGTCTCTTCATAGTCCCTCCTCTGTAAAGTGAGGGAGCCAGGCTAGTTGACCTCTAAAGATGCATTGCTCTCTCTCTCTCTCTCTCTCTCTCTCTCTCTCTCTCTCTCTCTCTCTCTCTCTCTCTCTCTCTCTCTCTCTCTCTCTCTCTCTCTCTCTCTCTCTTTTACTCTGATTCCTCTGCCTTCCATATTTACCCTCCCCTATGGGGACTCCATACCACTCATGGCTCGATGGTATAGTGGAAAGATTGGTGGAGGATTAATCATCTAAACACCTACCCAAACTTATGTGGTCTTGGGCAAGTTGACTAACAACTAGGTGGCACAATGGGTTTGGATCTGTAATCAGGAAGGCTTGAGCTCCACTGTGGTCTTACACATTTGCTACGTGTGTGATCATGGCAAGTCATTTAAACCTCTGCCTGCCTTTGGTTTCCTCATCTACAAAATGGGACAATAATAGTACCTACCTATCTGGGATGCTATTAAGAATAAAGTGATCAATTAGTATTATAAAGTGCTCTACAAACCTTAAGATGTTATATAAATTCTAGCTATTATTATTGTTGTTGTTCTCCTCCTCTGAGGGCTCTATTATCTCAACTGTAAAATGTAGGATTTGGACTAAGGCTTCTTCCAGCTTTCAACCGATGATCCTCAGCCCATCTAGGTTATGGTTTCACTTAAAAAAGCTGACATTTACATAGCTGCTATATAAGTGCTATTATTTTATTTGTTAAAAACTTCTGATTTGAACTTGATACTGTATATTGGTTCCAAGGCAGAAGAGTGGTAAGGGCTAGGCAATGAGGGTTAAGTGACTTGCCCAGAGTAACATATCTAGGAAGTGTTTGAGGCTGTATTTGAACCCAAGACCACCCCCATCTCTGGGCTGGGCTCTCAGTCCACTGAGCCACTTAGCCGCCCCCTATAAGTGCTATTATTACACTCCTCCCCATTTTATAAATGAAGAAACTGAAGGTCCGAGAATTTATTTGACTTCCCCAGGGTCATACAACATTCCTACCTATGTGGGAAAATTGGAACTCAAATCTTCCTGATTCCTATGCCACCTTGCTTTGGGTATGAGAGTGAGAGTATGTGTGGTGGGGACCAGAGAATGCAATACCTTCATTGGGCAACTCCTTTCCTCCTCCCACTTTCCCTGTATTTTGCTAGGCATTATGTGTGTCAGGAGTCGCATAGTAGGGCATCACCCTGGGATGGGGCAGAGAGAGGGAGTGCAGTGGGGTACACAAAGGAAACATGAAGCAGGATGGTCCATCACACCATTTTTAAGTACACTAACCTGACAAAATTATAATTACCCTCTAGGAAAGGACTGCTCACCAATAGCCCAAATCCCATCTTTTCCTCTCCACCCCCCAGCAATCTTTTAATCAATGCTTTCCAGCTCCAATGGAGGAGTCAGGCCCAGCCACACTGCACAACACTTTTGAGTGATGGTCTTAAATGTCTATGCTTTCCATGCCAGACTCACTGTGGCTTTCCAAGTTAATTAAACGTGCCTACAGCCTTCTGTACACCTCCCTTGTCTGTATGTACAGCCATGCTTGTAATTGCTTGCACTCTATCTCGATCTGTTTCTACCTCAATTGCCTGATATTTTTTTCCCAGAAATGAGATCTCCTCCAAGCCAAGTTTGCATTTTTTCCCAAATTAGGTTCCATGCCTGCCATCCCTATTTTGATCAGTATTTACTCACATCTCTTTCTCTGATCAATCAATGGACATGGAAGAGATGGTTCCTTGAAGCCTCATACATATGAGTCTTAATTACTTTATAGTTTCAAAGCTTAGAATTCTAGAACATTAGAACTGGAAGGGAATGGTGAGGCGGTGTGGTACGGTGGATGGTATGACAGACAGAGTCAAGAAGAACTGAGTGTAATGACCAGGCAGGCTCTGGGGGACTGAAGATGAAACATGCTACCCATCTCTTGATGGAAAACAATTTTTGGATACAGGGAATATATATCATTTGACTGTGCATATTTTTATGGGAGGTTTTTCTTTTAATTGTTAAATTGGAAAGGGAAGAGAGAAAATAGTGGGCAGCTGGGTGGCTCAGGGGATTGAGAGCCAGGCTTAGAGATGGGAGGTCCTGGATTCAAGTTTGGCCTCAGATACTTCTCAGCTGTGTAACCCTGAGCAACTTAACCCTTGTTGCCTAGTCCTTATTACTCTTCTGCCTGGGAACCAATACTTGGACCCAATATAGTATTGATTCTAACATGAAAGGTAAGGGCTTAAAACTTTTTTTTTTATTTTAAAATTTGAAAAAAAGAGAAAAAATGTGTCTAGTCTATGTGTATGTGTGTATATTTATGGGTGAGCATTGCCAGGAAGGTCATATCTATGTCCACTCAGGTTTATCTAAATTCACCTTCCAGGGAGATATGACTAGGTATCGCTAGATTTTCATCCATGTCTCTGCAAGGGAGACTTTCATGTCTTCCAGGAGGGGAGCAGAAGACTGAGATGACAAAGTTGGTTCAGTCTACTATCTTCACACTGGGGATACTAGACTAGAATCAAATCTATCTACCCTCTAGAAATATATTGCTCATCTAGGGAAAATATATAAATCAGATTAAGATAAAAAATGATAGACCGTGAGATACAGTTGACAGATGTATGGGGAGATGGGAATCTGAGTTGTATGTACTCCAAGAATGATTGGAAATTAGGTAGTGCAATAAATAGAGTATTGGACCTGGAGTAAAGAATACCTGAGTTCAAGTCTAGCCTTAGACATTTAAGAGCTGCCTGGCCCTTGGCAAGTAACATATTATAATTATCCTGCCCAGCAATAGCCCAAATCTCATCTTTTCTTCTTCTTCTTCATCCCCCTTTCCCCCCAGTAATCTTTTAATCAATGCTTTCCAGCTCTAACGGAGAAGTCAGGTCCAGCCACACTGCACAACAATTTTGAGCGAAGTCGTTAAATGTCTATGCTTTCCATGCCAGACTCATTGTGGCTTTCAACCAAGCTAATTAAACGTGCCTAGAGCCTTCTGTACACCTTATCTGGATGTACAGCCATGCTTATAATTGCTTGAACTCTACCTCAATCTGTTCCTACCCCTTCTTTAATCTCTACATTCCTCAGTTTCTTCATCTGTAAAATGGAGACAATTATTATAGAATCTCCTCCTTGGGTGGTTATGAGAATTAAAATGAGCTAAATTAGTAAAACAATTTGCAAACCTTAAAAAGCTGTATAAATGCTAGCTATTATTATTATTGATGTAGTCGATATGATTGTTATCATTAATGTACAGAAAGGAGCAGAGCAAGGCGGTACAATCAGGACTGGATATAAAACAGGAGGAAAGCCAATAGCTATTGGACATTGGGATGGATAAGAGAAAGAGTGACTGACTTAGCAAAGCATCTAGAAATGCTGCCATTATAGAAAGTACTGAATTCTAAGGAAGGATACTCTTGCAACTACTAATTTGTGACACAAGAGGGAGAGGAAGTTCCATTTATAGAGAATCCAGGCAGCTAGAAACTTCTCTTGCCCTAGTATTATCTCTTTTAAATACTTTCTCCTCCTCCCCCCCCTCCCCACTCCCTTTAATTTTTTTAGCATAGGACTGCACATCGCTTGTGTTTTAATAAAATACTTTAAACCCTGTTTGTTGACCAATGGCCTCAGGAGTCTGAATGTGTTGCATGGACCTTTGACTTTGAGGGGGAAAGCCACAGATGTGCAATGCTTGTCTTCCTTTGGAGGGGTTATAGATTAAAATAAAGAAAGGGGGGAGAGAGAAGGAAAGGACTGTAAATTTCGAGCTAGCAAAGATCTCAGAGTCCATTAATAATTCTTCATCTGTAAAATAACACAGGGAGGTCAAAGGATTATCCCAGGGTCCCATAGCAAGGTGGCACAGTGTATAGAGTGCTAGTTCTGGAAGACATGAGTTCAAATCCAGCCTCAGACACTTGTTTAGCAGTGTGACCTTGGAGGAGTCAATTATTCTCTGTCTGCCTCAGTTTCTCTCCATGTGTAAAATGGGGATTAAAGTAGTACCTATCTCTCAAGGTTGTGGTTAGGATCAAATGGGATATTTACAAAACATTATTAGCCAAATCCCTGGCACATAGTAGGTGCTAGGTAAATGCCTAATTCCTTTCTTTCCCTATACCCCTAATCACACTAAGTAAACGTTTAAGGAGGGATTTAAAGCCATATTCTCATGAAGTTGGATAAATAGAACTTTTCACTTTCTGAGAAGAATAGAATGAAAAAGTAAAATTCACCAACCAAGCACTGGAGTCCTTAGCTGGATCCACCTTCCAAAAGCCTTGACTCTTGCCAAGCATTCTCTATTCTGCCTGAGACCGCTTACTCTCTGAAACAGACTGCAATCCTGAATCACCCACCTGCTGGCAGAGGAATGGATCTGGAGCCAGGAAACTTGGCTTAAATTCCAGAGCTGCAAGTTACTCACAGGGCCTTGGGAAACTCACATGCTGGCTCCAGGTCTCAGTTTCCTTGTCTGTACAATGAGGGGGTTGGAGTTAAACATTTCCAAGATCTTTAACAGCTCTAACATTTTATCCTTCTAGGTTTCCTGGCCATTAAAGTTATGTTCATTTATTTAAAAAAGAATTATGAAAAAAGTGTTCCTAGAAGGTTTGAGGGACAGCTAGGTGACACCATAGTGCACAGATTGTGGGACCTAGAGTCAAAGAAGACTCATCTTCCTGAGTTCAAATCCAGCCTTAGACACTTTCTAGCTGTGTGACCCTGGGCAAGTCACTTAAGGAAAAGGAAAATACAAACCACTTCAATATCTCCGCCAAGAAAACCTCAAGCAGAGTCATGAAGAGTCAGAAACAACTGAAAAAGATTGAACAACCACGGTAAGAGACGGTCTGAAATTCTTTGAGGCTCCTTACATTTCTCCATCTATGTATTATTCTGATGGAGTTCAGGTATCATCTAACACCCATCTATCTATCTTCCAGTCAGGGACCTTAATTGCTTAATCATTCCCAGTTCTGCCACTGACTAATTCTGTGACCTGGAGCAATTCACTGACATCTTGACCTTACTTCCCTCATTGGTAATATTTCGGAGTTGTATTAGAAAATCTCTAGGGTGCCTTCTTCCTCTAATCTATGACGTTATGATCTACAAGAGACAGTAGGCTTGAGCAGAGTGAGTGCTGGACTTGGGGCCAGGGAGTTTGGGCTTCAAATCCTGCCTCAAGTCATTAAGTAATTATACCACCAAGGGGGGGGGGGGGTTACTTTACTTAACCTCTGTGGGCTTCAATTTCCTCACATATGAAATGGAACAAACCAATAGCGCATGTCTCCTAGGGTTGCTGTGGAGATCCAACTCAATAAGTGAAGCATTGCACAAGCCTTAAAATCCCATGTAAATGTCACTTCTATTACTATTATCACCATTACTTTAAATTATTATCAATTCTATGGTCTTATAGGCAATAATGGAGTCTCACTTTAAGAAAAGTCAAAGGAAGAAAATCTCAACTTCTTACACCTATAAATTAGGGGGTGATCATTCCCATTTACAAAGACTTCTTTGATTTGAAAGAGAAATCATAATATCGTTCCTTTAAATAGAAAGCTCCACTGGAAGGTTGTTTGTTGATTTTTTCCCCACAAGATCTTTAGATGACAAAGGTTAGTGATGCCAAAAAATGTAAAACTCTACTGTTGGGAGCTGCTTCTGGGTGCAGATTAATGAGAAGTAAAAAAGAAAACATTCTGAAGTCCTGGGAAAGGAAGGAAGGAAGATTCAAACTGAACTCCGTCTTGAGTTTTTTAAGAACTATGTTCTGGGAGCTTTAACTGTATTTGCATGCAATCTCTGAGTCTCAAAGATTTTCAGCAAGGGCTTCCAGTAACTGTATTCTTCTGTTAACTGCAGAGAGGAAAGGTCCTTCCCAGAAAGAGAGCAAAAAATGGAACCTGGACTCACGGGAACTAGATTTGGACCTAGAGAGAGCTTGATCATAAAGAAAGGGATCATAATACTCTCATAAAAAACATATAATTATATAACATAGAAGTCATATGAATCAAATAAACCATAAACATAAAACATGAGATCATAAAACCATTCTCTAGGTCATAATACCCTCATCTTAGAGTAGATCTCCAGGGGGAAAATCTCTAAAAACAAAGTTTAAATATGACTCATATCTAGGATGTTTCCCAATAGGGATTAACAGGTTTCCTTTTAGAAAATATACTCAATGTGCAAAGTAAATATCAAGTATTAGACAGCTATTTATTTTCTCTAATATGCAAAGTAGAAATCAGGTATTGGACAGCTATTTATGTTCTCCATTACTAGTGGAGGAATGGTTCAAATAGAAGCTCTCTGACCTGGAGAGGTAGCCCAGGGAGCTGAGATCCAGTCTGAGATCCAGGTTAGCTCAGATTCTCACTACCATGTGCTCTTTTTGTTGTTGTTGTTGTTGTTGTTGTTGTTGTTGTTGTTGTTGCTTTTGGAGCTTTTGTTGTGTCTAGAGACAGGGATGGAGGTGAGGAACAAGACAACCCCTTTCTGCCTTACTGAAAGTCCCAGGGATCACTAGCAGAATATTAATATGACAACCTCAAAAGGAGAATAGGTGGAGACTCTGTACAGTCTAATAGCCTAGAGTCAGTTGTTCTTCATGATTTCATCTTTAATAAAATCTCCAGGTCATAAGGACCAAAGAATAGACCAGGAGTTCTTGGTTGTACATGCATTTTAGCAAAGGATCAGAAGGCATGTTCCCCCAGAAGGACCCAGAGATCCTGCCAAGCTCCATGAGAAGTGTTGAGGCCAGCAACTCAGGAAGTTTCTCTGACTATTCCCACTGCACTTAGATCACAGGATTTGATACTGGAAGGAACCAAAGAAATTGTGTAATTGATGTCTTCAATTTACAGCTGAGGACACTGAGGCCCAAGAAGGGGAGTTGATTTGTCCAAAGTTGTACGGTTACTCAACTCAAGTTTTTTTTCCCTTGAAATCTGGTGCTCTTGATGCATCCTAACTGTTATATCCCTGGTTGGCTTTTGCCACAGTGACTTACCTTTTTGGCATCCCTACATATCAGAGGAAGAGAGGGAAGAAACGAAAGGTAGAAAAACAATACACTGCCACGTTGACTTCCTTTAGAATTTTGGAATGAGAATAATAATAATAGCTGACATTTATGTACTACCTTAAGGTTTGCAAAGTTCTTTATATAATCTCATTTGCACCTTAAGCAATGACCAAGTGAGGTAGGTGTCACAGTTATTATTATCCCCATTTTACAGGTTAGGAAATTGAGGTCCAGAGAAGTTAAATTGTGATCCTACATGGAGTTTGTGTGGGAAGTGGGATTTGAACCCAACTCTTCCTAACTCCAAGTCCAACATTCTCTCATTACACAACATTGCCTAGATTGCTCCTTGGTTTCCCAGGGAGGTTATTCCAGGCTCAGAGTTGTGATGAAGCATTTATGTGCCTCCAGCCTGGCTTGAAAATTGGACCTCCTGTGGCTAAGATCCTCTGTGTTCTACTGATAACAGATGTGACTTGATGGTCCTGAGAACAGAATTTTCATGGCTTTGAAACAATGCCCATTTATGAAAAGAATTATCATAAAGTTATGCCCCTATATTTTGTCCCCTAGGCAACATGGCTACCTCTAGTTATAGTTCTGTTCAAATTTGAGAGAAATTAATTCCCATGGCTGAGTCTCTGGAAAATAGTTGATTTTAAAGAGATATACTTCTTCACTGTTTGCTATGCTACAAGAATATGTGGGAGTTGGGAGGACGGAACCAGCCCGCCACACTCTGTTTAGTGCAGCCAGCTCATCCCTCCTGCATTGCTGAGGTCTGAGGGATGGGAGTGGGGTGGGACATGGAGAGAGAGCTCCTAGAATACTATATCATCACCAAGCATCTCAATTCTTCCAGACAGACTCCCTCTTGTCATGTGTCCCTGGGATAGCTCATAGCATGAGGCTGAGGTGATGACAGAGCCCTGGTCTATGAAAGAATGGGAGAGAGGTAGGGGAAGTTATTTGAGGACAAAGCACGAAACCTGGGTTCATATAGAAACCTTCCTGGATGTTAATGGCTACAGAGGAAGCTTCAGCGTTAAAACAGATGCAAGGGAACAGAGGACTCACTAACCTGGTGATGCTGAGGAAAAACTAAGTAAGAATCCCAGAACGCGCTCTTGGTATGAAGTTTGTTAAATAATGTCTCATTTAATGGGGACCCTACAACAATGGAAGCTGTAATCATTTGACCAGGACCAGAATTAGAAGAGCCTCACTTTAGAGCTGAAAGTAACCTAGAGATCATTTATACCTGATTATACAGAAAGAGAAACTGAGGTCCAGAGAGGATGGTGACATAGCTACTTACTGGTAAAGGCTGTATGTTTGATTGTTTCTGAATCTCAGTGATCCCAATTGGGGTTTTCTTGGCAAAGATACTGGAGCGGTTTGCCATTTCCTTCTCCAGCTCATTTTCCAGATGATGAACTGAGGACCAGAGTCACATGGTAGTGTCTGAGGCCATATTTGAACTCTTGAACATGAGTCTTCCCAAGTCCAAGCCCAGAGCTTTATCCACTGCGCCCCCTAGCAGCCAAGAGCGAACTAGAAACTGTAAACTGCTCCAGAAGACCTAGTCAGTTAAGCAAATGAATATTACAAACTAGATTGCTGAGAGGAATGTTTAACCTAGAGAAGAGTATAAGCTCTTTTTAAGGACTTAGAGGAGTTGTTTGTATGTAAATGGTTGCTGCTAATTACAAATGAGTCTTATCTATTCATTAAAACAGGACCTAAAGTAATGCTTCTTGGAAACTCTTTATGAACCATTAGCTTGAATTACCATATGTCTTAGACAGTAATAAAACTGGATTCCTCTTAAAATATCCTGTAATTCAGACTTAATTTCAGATCTACATTTCCCACTGCTTGTCTCAGAACCTTCTGCCATACTTGATCCCACTAGGGTCATTCATTGACTATCAGCGGAAAGACAGACCATCATAGGACAGAGAAATCAGGGCTGTGGGAGTTTTTTTTTAATTTTATTTTTTATTCTTGAATCTTGGATATGAAGGAGAAATCAGAGATCTGACTTAGATACCTTGTCTGAAAGAAAATGCAGGATACATTATAGTGGGGCTCTTGGTCCAACATGATTCCACAGTGTAATTTGGTAGTTCCAAAATATATGATCAAAGACTGTATTAAAAGCATAATAATTTTTCATGGTAGGGAGTGGAAGGTCTTATGCAGTGGTTACATCAAATTTAAAGTTGTTGTTCAGTCATTTCCAACTCTTTGTGGCCCCATTTGGAGTTGTTGTTGTTCATTCATTTCTGACTCTGATCCCATTTGGTGATATTGTTCAATCATTTCTGACTCTGATCCCATTTGGAGTTGTTGGTCAATCATTTCCGACTCTTCGTGACCCCATTTGGAGCTGTGGTTCAATCATTTATGACTCTTTGTGATCCCATTTGGAATTGTTGTTCAGTCATTTCCAATACTTTGTGACCTCTTTTGGGGTTTTCTTGGGCAAAGATACTGAAGTGGTTTGACATTTTCATCTCCAGCTCATTTTACAGAGGAGGAAACTAAAGCAAATGAGATTAAGTGACTTGCTCAGGGTCATACAGCTAATAAGTGTCTGAGGTTAGATTTGAACTTTGTGTTCCTTGACTCCAGATCCAGTGCTCTATCCAGTGTGCCATCTAGCTGCCCTGCATTTGGAGCATTTTGGTTCAGTTTGGGCACTCCATTTGGTTTTGAGCACTCCATATTTAATTTTCTAGATTGTATTCAGAAATGAGTGACCAGAATTGTAGAAGACTTCCAGATTACAAAAATGCTTAGTTGAAAGAACTGGGGATTTTTTATCTGGAGAAGAGAAGATTTGGAGACAAGCTAGGATGGAGGGAGAGATATAGTAGCAGGTTTTCAAGTATTTAAATGGAGGTTAGATAGAAGAAGGATTAGATTTTCTCTGCTTGACCCTATAACAAGTGATTTTAACTTGAGGTTGGTGAATTCAAGAAAAGGGAAAATGGCTGGGCTTAGGAATCTTAGAGGGGGAGATGGCCATCATTATGAGGATAGAGTCAAGGGATCACAGAGAAAGGGGATAGAGTTCCACTCTTGCCACTCCTATAGTCTTTTTTCTAGAATCTTTGCTATGCTTAGTAAATGAAAAGAAAGGAAGGTTTGATTCCCATGATTACCCAGCTATAACCCTCTAGTAGTAGAAAAATCATTGGAGTTAATATAAGAAGACCTACTATTTCTATAAAGTTGGGAATGTTCTTTAGACCTCAGTGTTCTAGTTTTCAAAATGAGGTTGTTAAAATGATCTCAGTCTAAGGTCCCATCTAGCTCTAAATCTTGTGGTATCCCTTAAATAATGAGGTAAGGCTTAATTAATCCCATCATTGCCTGACCCATTAACATTAAAAATTTTTCTGCCTTATTTCTGAAGGTTTAAGCTCCCCATCTTAGCATAAATAGGATCATAGATTAACAACTAGAAGGCATCTCAGAGGTCATCTTATCCAATCATTTCATTTTCTAGATGGGGAAACTGAGTTCTGGAGAAATTAGAAGGAGACATGCCCAAGTCTTGAATGGTAATATTGTGATTCAAATCTAGATCCTTGGATAACAATTCTAGCACTGTTTACACCAATAGTGTCAACAAATAGAAATAGATCCTTTGTGGCTGCATATTGAGTTAGAAAACCACAAATTAACATTATCTCTATCATTATGTTTTATTTTTATTTATTTTGTTAAACACTCCCCAATTATATTTTAGTATCATTTAATATCATTCTGGCTAACCTCTGGTTTTGTGGGCTGTAGGCCAAGAATTTGACAACTCAGATTTATGTGTATCACATTGCCTCTCATTCCTAAATCTTTAAGGTAGATGAAAAGCAAGGCTTCAAGAGGTTAGTTACTTACTTGGCCAATTTAGCATCCAGGTTCAAACTCCTCTGAGAAACAGAAAAGGTAAAAAGATTTGAAATGGGGATTGGAGGAGGAAAACCTGTAATTTTGAAATGGGGATGAAGAAATTTAAGTCACCTTAATCCCAAGAACTCTTTTGAAGAGTGTGTCTTTCAGTCAAATCTTCCTGAGTTCAAATCTAACCTCAGGCACTTACTATCAATGTGATCCTGGGCAAGTCACTTCATCCTGTTTACTTTAGTTTCCTCATCTGTAAAATGAACTGGAGAATAGCAAACCATTCTACTATCTCTGCCAAGAAAACTCCAAATGGGATCATGAAGAGTCAGATACAATGGGAATAACTGAAAAATAATAAAAAAAAATGACCTGTGACTGTGAGACTTTTTTATAGTCTATGTTAGGAAGTCATATCTTCTTGGGAACTGCATTGGGGATCTGTATGGACACTCTCTTTCTGGCTAGAAGTGTAGTTGCTGCCATGAAGATTTTGTCCATGTTGTTATACCTTTCAAAGTGACCTTAGCAATTTATAAACCCAGTGGCTATCAACTTAAGGAGAGCCATTTCTTTCTTGATATAGGTAGAATTTTATTTAAAAATTTTAAAGTCAGTTCAAAACTAAGGAAAGAGGAAAGAAATGCTTGGTAATTGTCATGAGGGTAGGAAGAAGATCAGGCCATCAGAGAAAAACCTTTGGGTTTCTGGGTACTCTTAGTTAGATATCAGAGAGGAATCATTTCATAATTGTGATCAACAGAAGCTCATAGCCCCAAAACACATTCTTATGAAAAGAAAATTAACCTGGCACATTGGAAAGATCATTGGATTTCAGATAAGCTGTCCTGAGTTTGAATCTTCCCTCAGTTACCTATTTATTACTTTGGACAGGTCCCTTCAGGTCTAGGAACCTCAGTGTTATCCATTAGAAAACAAAGCTTTTGAACTTGATTTTTTTTTCTAAGATCCCTCTATGATCTGGTTGCAGTCCCCATTTATATGTCTTATCTCCATACACATCCCAATCCTTTAACATATCAGGGACTTGGGGAATGGAGACCCCATTGAAGTTATCTAGCACTTGACAGCCAGTGAATGTAGTGAACAGAAAATAGGTCTCAGAGTCCCAAAGTCCCGAATTCAAAGTCCATCTCTGCCATAACAGGTGGGTGAACCCAGGCAAGCCATATTACTTCTAGGTGCCCCAATCAACTTTCTGAGATCATTGGTTGTAGAAAAGCTTCTGGTCTGCTTTGCTAAAGGAGGTGACTTCATCTGAAGTTGTAAAGGGAGCTTCTCCAAGGAAGTTCCTTGTACAAATCAAACCACAAATCTAGTTTTAAAACATAGAAAATCATATTAAGAGATGAATATGGGGGACAACTCAGTGGATAGAGTCAGGTCAAGAGATAAGAGGTCCTGGATTCAAATCTAGCTTCAGACCCTTCCTAGCTGTTTAAGTCTAAGCAAGTCACTTAACCCCCATTGCCTAGCTTTTACCAATCTTCTGCCTTAGTATCAATACTGATTCAAAGGTAAGGTTTAAAAAAAATTAATATGGGACTTCTAACAGAACTTGCATGTCAAGAAAGGAGAAAGAATAGACAAATTCAATTCACATCCATAGAAAGAGACTTAGCCCCAAATTTCAGCCTTACATTAAAGATGAGAGAGGCTAGATGGGCCAGTAAATCACATGGTCTGTTTGGAGTGTATGTGAGGCCAAACAGGGGGAGTTTCCTGCTTGGTTCTGCTGGGGGTGTTATCATTCTCATTAGCAAACTTGGTATCAATAAATAAGCATTGAGCACACAATGCCACTTGCCGCTCCAAAAACTGACTGAAAACCATCCCCTATTTGGATTGACTTCAGAAAAAGGCCAGATTGGATCCAAGACACTCCAAAGCAGATCAAAGCAAGGAGAGAAATGATCTCAGCTGCTCTTCTCTCTTCAAGCATCTTTCCAAGACTGTTAGTGAGGTCTTGGATGCAGCTAAGAGGGGAGCCTAAACCCTTAGAAAAGAATGCCCTAGAAAGGCTGGGAAGAGGCTGTCAGGTTGGCCAGAGAGATTATCCATTAGGTATCTATTATACCTATTCTATATAATATAGTCTATATCTCTATGATATGGATAGAGTTAAATAGATAGGAGATGTGGCATTTCTTTCTAAGCTTGGCAGTGCAACCTTAGGTTGGATGTTTAACCTCTCTGTTCCTCTTTCCCTTGGAAGGCAACAAGGAGGCAGGAACACTTTGCCAGATCTGTCTGAATTGACTCCTCACTCTTGAGCCCTGGCATGGAGCAAGGAGCACCCATTTGCCAGCTGGAACTTGATGCCAATAGAGTTTTGGAAACCCAGAGGTCAAATCAGAGCCTCATCCCTCTCTTCAATCCACAGCTGTGCTCCCATCTGGCAAATCCTTAGGAAAACACACACACACACACACACACACACACACACACACACACACACACACACACACGCTGAGTACATTAAGCCCTACCTGGATCCCCAGCTGTCACATTCTTTTTCAGGTACCACTTCTTCTGCCAGATCCTTAATGGGAATTGGGGGACCACCTGTTGCGATGTCTCCCGCTATGAAGGGGAGGAAGGAGGGAGAACCTGACCCCTCCCCCCAATGCTAGGGATATCTGTCAACTTCTTCCTTCTTGAGCATGACTGGGTTTTGGTCTGTTCTCCTTAGCTCCATTCTTCCCAAAACCCAGGGGAAGGATCTTTGCTAGGAACAAAATGGTGCTTCTGACCTCGTCTCCCAACTTAGATCCAGTCCCCTTGCAAAAGGCTGGAGCCAAAGCCCTTCCGTTTAGGCAAGCATCCCGTGGAAGAAATCAATAAAGTGCTCACCACGGGCTGACTGTTGCCCACCTCAATCTCGTAGCTACTCGGTTTCCTGGGGGAGAGGCAGAAAGAAGGTAAAATGAAACTTTCTACCTGTGCCTAGCATCCATAACCAGAAATCCCTCCCTTTCCCCACCTCCCCAAGTCGCTGCGTGGGAGTGGGTAGAGGGGAGCGCTAGCTAGGGAGTTCTGTCTCTGGATCCCTTCTCTCCCTGCTTACGATTATGATTTTTTTTTTTTTTTGGAGCCTCTTGCATCCCTCTCCCCTGCTCCTAGATCAGCAGCCCTCCTTCGTCTCCGAGGAGGCTGCCTGCTGGCATTTGGAACACTGCCCATCAGAGGAAGCTGGGTAGGAGGGAGGGAGCCAAGGAATGAGCAGGGAAAGGAACAGGGTTCCAGAGTCCAGAACCAGGGGTGGGGGGAATAGAGCGAATCCAGCCGGTCTCACTGCCTGCCGTGGGCTGTGCTGATGCTCTGCGGTACATCAGTGCATCCAGGCTGACATCCCTATAGATGCTTAACACAGGGCATTATGCACTGGTTAACAGGCTGGGAGCTGCTGAGAGACTTGTTTTAAGCATTCTCTCTTGCTTGCTTTTAATCTTGTCTCTAGTGGTGTGTGTGTGTGTGCAGGGGAAGGACTTTATTTCCATTGGCTAAGCCCTCCCTTCCCACCCACATCTCTTCCACATCACCTTGGTGTCTCCCCCAAATAAAACCAGCCCTCCTTATCGCACGGAGGAACGAGGTAGAGTTTGAATGGATTTTATATAAACACTCACCCTGCCAAGCGACCGCTGAGCTCCCAGGATAAACTCACAGCATCTGGCCTGGTTCTCTCTTTCTGCTCCCTCCCCCCCACCATTCCCCCTCCCTTCCCTTCCCCTACCCCACTCCATTCCACTCACAAATAAGGGTTTAAACATACTCAGGGGGATTCAAAACTCTCCCTCTGTCTCAATTCACCAACCTGAACTCAGTTTCAGGATTCCAAGCAGGTCCCGATGGATCTCAAGGATAGCACCAGTGAAGGCAGCCTGCAGCCGTCCAGCATCCAGATCTTTGCCAACACGTCCACCCTCCATGGCATCCGGCACATCTTTGTGTATGGGCCCCTGACCATCCGCCGCGTGCTGTGGGCTTTGGCTTTCATGGGCTCGCTGGGCCTGCTGCTGGTGGAAAGCTCGGAGCGCATCTCCTTCTACTTAACCTACCAGCATGTCACCAAGGTGGATGAAGTAGTTGCCCACAGCCTGGCCTTCCCGGCTGTGACATTCTGCAATCTCAATGGCTTCCGGTTCTCCCGCCTCACCACCAATGACCTGTACCATGCTGGAGAGCTTCTGGCCCTGCTCGACGTCAACATGAATATCCCCAATCCACACCTGGCTGACCCCACCGTACTGGAGGCCCTACGGGAGAAGGCCAATTTCAAGCACTACAAACCCAAGGTCTTCAGCATGAGAGAGTTCTTGGAGCGGGTTGGGCATGACCTGAAGGATATGATGCTCTACTGTAAGTTCAAAGGACAGGAGTGCGACCACCAGGACTTCACCACCGTGAGTAACTTGGTTTTCAGTTCTCTTTGGGCTTTCCATTCTTGGCCAAGAAGGGCTCTTGGGGAGCTCTGATGACTTGGTTTGGTTTTGAGGTCCGCCGATACGCTAGAGCAGGGTGGTAGGCCATGCCTATGGTGAAAGCTGTGAGCAGGGCCAGGCCAGTTGGGCAGCCAGGTGAGTTTGGCAGAGTTTAGCTTGCCATTTACCAGATTTGTGGAAAGGAGAGCAGCCTGCGGAGTTCCAGCATTCTGTCCAGAATCTTGTAGTCTATGAAGGGAGTCCAGAAGGGAGCTGGAGGTCAGAGGACCTCTGCCTTGGAGAGGATCTCTGTGGCACTGCATCCCCGGCAATGTGGAATTGCCCTTCTACCCCTCTGGTAGGGAAGAGTCCTGAACTAGCTCTCCAGAAGCCCCTCGGTGCCTGAGGAATCTGACTGTAATGCTTCAGTAGTGGGTGATGTGGTAGCTCTCTCTCTCTTTCTGCTTGGAAGTGGAAGCAGTCAGGAGGCAGCAATCATAGGCAGAATCGGCTGGAGCTTCTGGGCATGGGGGCAGGGGGCACAGTAGGAGAACACACAAGGAGAGTGGCCTGGTGCTGAGGGGATGGTTCAAGTGGCATCTCTGCCTTGGCACCTAGATGATGCTGAGATGTGGCAGAATATAAGGATCGTTGGCTTTCTTGTCTGCATGGAATTTTGAGCTTGATGTGGGGGGAGAGGAGAGGACAGGAGAAGAGAGGGGTGGAGAAGAGAGAAGAGGAGAGAGGGGAGAGGGCATCCAGACCTCCCTCCATCCGCTGCAAGGTTCAAATAGAGGGGATTCTCCAGGACACAGAGAGAGAATTTCCAGGCATGGACTAAAGCGAAGGCTATTCACTTTAGATCTCCTCTGAGGGTGGAGTAGCTCTGGCTGGTCCCGGAGCTCAGTCTGATGCCTCTCCTCTGTATGTACTGTAATGTAGCAACGTGATAGGAAGAAGAAAAAACGAAAAAGCGGTGGTGGGCTTTGACAACTGTGCAGGACCAGGGAAGAGTACAGAGCTGAATAGGGTAAAAAGTAGAGGGGGGTGTTTCTCATATTCAGGAAGGTGATGGCGGGAGGGGGAGGAGGAAGGCAGAGGAAAGCAGGGATGCTGTGGAGGGGGGTGGGGGCTGTGGATGTGAGGTGGGAAGGGGGAGGGGACGACAGGGGTGAACTCTGACTGGGAAACATCCTCTGATTACCGTGGTAATAGACTGCCAGGCATCTATTCTCAGAATAGGTCACTGGGAAGAAAGCTGCAGGAATCTCATTGAACGGAAGCCGGTCAGAAGGCTTTCACTCTATGAATCGCCCCCATTCTGAGGGTTATCCAGGGATTTAGCTTTGCAGTGGTCCTTCGGCCGTACTGGGGAAGATCAGAAGCTTTAGGAGCTGCTATTCCCTGAGCTAAGACTGGGCTGGTTTTTTGGAACACCAAGTGCTTGAGTCGAAATGGGAGTGGATGCTGTCACCACGATTTGTTTTGGCATCCAAGGTGTGTGTGTCTGTGTCTGTGTCTGTGTGTGTGTTGGGGAGTATTCTCTGCTTATTTAAGGGATATCCTCCTGAAAAACCTCACTTGCCCCCTGCCCTGGTCCATCTTTTTTCTTTTCTTCCCCTCCCCCACCAAGTGACTCACTCAGACTCACCAAGTACCAACATTTTACTCCTGGAGAGATAAATATTTTCTTTCACATCACCTTAGCTTTTGCTAAGAGTACCCATGTTTGCTGTTTGTACTCTTTGATTCTGGGAAACTCCCCTGAACCAAGTGACTCTCTAAAAACCCAGATAGATTTCTAGTCTTGTCTGCTGAAACTTGATTTCCGGTGGGAATTTTTTTATTTGATTTGATTTTTTTTTAAATGTAAAGGGGGGGGAGAGAAAAACAGGGGCAGGGGAAGATAGTGTGCTATTTCCTTAAAATTAATGGAGGACTCATGTGAATCTGAACTAGGGAAAGGAAGACTGAGTTTGGGCATTTCTTCTAAATCCAGAAAAAAAATCAGCAACATAACACACACAAAATCTATTTCTTGTGACTGGGAGGAAGAATGGAAAAATATCTTCTCCTCCAAGAATGGAAAATACCATGTGTTCAACTGAGACTCTCTCATGCCTTCTGGTTTAGACCAGTATCATGGCAAAGTTTAGCTTCACTACTGCATACAGAACATTTCCTGATGCATATGTGTGGGTAGGTTTGCCTACACATGTCTAAGTTAATTGGCATACCTGTGTGCTAATGCAATCTTAGGATGGGGAAATAGTGATAATTTGACTTTCCAAAAACTTAAGTAACAGGTAGTAATGGGCTGGGATGGAGCTTTGGAAATACCTTGAAGATATTATGTGAAATATGTGACTTACTGAAACAGTGACCAAGTTCAACCTGTAGGAAGTGGTCTTTGATCCCTTGAAGAAAAGTCTGGGGTCTGAGCTGTGTGAAATTTTTCTAGGTCTTAATGGCAAAATAATAGAGAATTAGGGTTGGTGGAGTCTTTGACTGAATTTTCCCAGATGGTCTCTGAGCATGGAGACAATTCCCACAGGGCTTCAGTGTTGGACATGGTTGAGTAGACCAATAGTAGATGTCCTGGGTATGCTTGATCTTATACCCATCTTTTGTGGGAAATCATTGATGATGCTAGTGTCTTCTTTCTCACATTTCTGTGAATTTCATTGGTTATTCCCTCTCTGGTAAATCTTTAAGAAACATACATTATAATCTTAGAATTTATCCATTTTCACATAACCTCCATCTAATGACATTCCTCATGAAGGAACCATTTTTCATGGTCCAAAATCAAGTCAAAAATTCAAATTCTTCCAGATCCTTATTTTCAAACAATTATCTGGGACTCCACTCATATCAATAGTCATTGAGGGTTTGTGCATTATTACTCAAAAGCAGTCAGTGGGTAAATCAGGTCAAATTGTCTTAGCCAGAAAATTTCAAGATACTTGTGCTGCTCTGGGGTCCCCTATTGGTCAGGTTTTTATTAGCCTCAGGATTGGAGTCTACACATCCCTGGAGTTTGACTGCTCCCCTTATTATAGCAAGTAAGGGTGATTGATCATCTGTCCCCCCCGCTCCCCCCCGGGTGTGTGTATGTGTGTGTGTATGTGTGTGTGTGTATGTGTATGTGTGTGTGTGTATATGTGTGTGTGTGTGTGTGTATGTGTGCGCATTGTATTGGGAGGGTCAGAGGGGAATGCAGTCACAGACCCCTCTCATTCAGGCTCCTATCCCAGCCTGCAAATCCAGGAAGCCCCTGCCCCTTCCTCTACTAGAGTGGAAAAAAAAAAGGTGAACTCAGAATTATAGGGAGAAGAATGGCTTCTAGCTCTGCCTCATGTTCAGTGTCTCTGCTTAAACACTCTCCTCTCCAGTGTGGCTTATTTAACAAGCTCAATCTGGGTTTTTAATATGCCGCGTGGCTTCTTTCTCCTAGAGATAAAGCTGCCTTATTACAGAAGTTAAGTATGGGGGAGGGGGTGTCAGGGACGGAACTGGCTTCTTTTTTCCCCTTTTTCCATAGAGATTCATCTAGTGACATTTCTAGGACTGATAATCTAGAACAATCTTTCCTCTTCCAAGTTCATGACTGGTATGCAGTGAAGTGTGTAATATACCTTAATTAGCGAATGGTCCACAATTTTAATCAGAGCTTGAGAGGAATATTTATCCAGGCTAAGAAGTCCCCAGAAAGACAGAGATATAATAATGTAGACTTCTCTGTTGTTCACCGTTCTACACTCGAGCACATGCATACACATACCCACACAGAGACACAGACACACAGACACTTAGTTTTTCAGACACAACAAAGATGATCTCAAATGTGTCAGCATGAATCCCTCATGGACAGTCAGGAGCTTTTTTCATCTTAAGTATGAATCCTCAGCATTGGCTGGGAGGTTGGATAGGATAGTCATTCCACCAGGAGGTCCTTCTTTCCTTGATAATCAACATTTAGATGAGAATCACCTGCTCTAGTGATAGGATAGGACAGTTAAGGAGTGTGTGTTGGAGGGGAGGGATTGTACTTCTTCCTGATCCTTAGTTCCAAACAATTACTGGGACTCCACTCATATCAATAGCCATTGAGGGTTTGTGCATCATTAACACAAAAGCAGGCAACATCAGTGGGTAAATCAGGTCAGAAGGTCTTAGCTAGAAACTTCTAAGATACTCAAGCTGCTCTGTGGTCCCCTATTTGAAGATTAGCAGGGGAAAGTTGTGATTAGCCTCAGGCTTGGAGCCTACACATCCCTGGAGTTTGACCACTGCCTGACTGCTCCCCTGCTTGTGTGTTAGTGTGTTAAAATTATAGACCACTATACAGATATTGCTATATAGAGACCTTGTTATAGTTTTAGCTTTTTATGTACACATACACACGCACACACACATACACATGTTTTTGTTGTTCAGTCATTTTTAGTCCTGTCTGAGTGTTTGTGACCCCACCTAGGGTTTTCTTGGCAAAGATATCAGAGTGGTTGGCCATTTCCTCCTCCAGCTCATTTGACAGATGAGGAACTGAGGCAAAGAGGAATAAGTGACTGGCAAAGGGTCACCCAGCTAGTAAGTATCTGATGCCAAATTTGAAACTAGATCTTCCTGACTCCAGGGCTAGCACTCTATCCATTGTACCACCTAGCTATCTACACAAAATATATACATGCATACATACACACTAAAGCTACAATGTGTATCTATATGTAATATATGCACAGTCTCTATACATGTGCATATGTGTACATGTGTATACACACAAATATATATGGTTGTGCATATGTATGTATGCTATAAAACCATAGGATATATACATATTTATATGGGCAGCTCAGTGGCACAGTGGGTAGAGCACTGGGTCTGGAGATGGCAGACTCATCTTCTTAAATTCAAATCTGACCTCACGCACCTCCTACCTGTATGAACATGGGCAGTTTGCTTAATGTATTTTGCCTCAGTTCCCCACCTATAAAATGAACTGTAGAAGGAAATGTTCAAAACTTTCTGGATCTTTTTTTTTTAAAAATGGATCTTCTTTGTTAAAATCAATACTGTGCATCAGTTCTAAGGCAGAAGAGCAGTAAAAGGCTAGATAATGGGGGTTAAGTGACTTGGTCAAGGTCACACAGCTAGGAAGTATCTGAAGTCAAATTTAAACCCAGTACCTTCTGTCTATAGGCCTGGCTTTCAATCCACTGAGCCACCTAACTTCCCCTACCCCAATACCTTTGCTAAAAGAACTCATTTATGGTCACAAAGGATCAAAGAGAACCTAACAGAACAATAATATGTATACATATATGCATACATATACATATATGTATACATATACATGTATGTATACATATACATGTATGTATACATATACATGTATATGTATATACATATATATACTTCTATATATGTACACACAAACATCCATTTATATGAGATTTGGGAGGAGTTTTCTGGAAGCTACAGATGACAAACAGAGGCTAGCAGAGGATATAGAAAAAGCTTAGGAACTCACAAATGCATAGAATATATGTATTTAATGATATAATGTTAATATATTTTATCTTTTGATGTCAGAAATATACACAGTTTTTAAGTTAATATAACTAAAAAGTTAAAATTTGACAAAAGAATATGAAAGATAGCAGGCAATACACAAAGGCTAGAAATGTAGAGATATCTTAACAATAATGACCTACATAAAGTCTATGATCAAATATTTAACAAAGTACTGTAAACACCCCATAAAATGAAAAAGAAAACATATAGACTTCTTAAAGGGGGGGACAAAAAGTTTTATGTGAATTTTACAGATCATGAGGGTGTCATCTACCTAACCCCTAACATGTATGAAGGGATATCTGCATATGTATATTTATGTATATTCACACACACACACACACACACACACAGAGGATATATTTATTTGCTCCTCTGCAGTTTCACTTTGTTCCCTTGGGAGAGGTGAATGGATGCAATTTTCCAGGACAGCTTCTGAGATGGAATCTCCCATGGGTTGCTTATGTATCAGGTAATCAGCATGCCCACCTGTGGGTCTCATTGGCAGAACCATAACAAGGAATTCTCTAGTGAGGGGCAACTTGGTAGGGAAATAGACTGATCCTACTCCCTAGAGAGTAGACCCAGAGAGTGGAAGACAACAATGAGGTCATGGTGGTTAGGGAAGGTGCTAGGAGAACAGTATAACTACCAAAGGCCTTTGGAGGTGTCAGCCCAGGGGGAACAGGCAGAAAATCACATGCTATGGAGAACAGACCTGTAGTACCTCTAGTGGGACAAAGCAAATCCTCAAATTCCTCCCACATCCCAGATCAACAACAACAACAACAACAACTACAAAACAAACAAACTCAATTGACTATTTATTGTTGTTTAACACTGGATCCCTTATTTTTGTTTATCAACCCTATCACCACTTCTATCCCAAGACCCAATTCTTGATTTGATGGGAATTATTTTTTCTATTTTACCTGTGAAATCTCTACCTTAGGTTCAACCTGGAACCCAGGGCAATTATGTCTAACTTTTGGTTATATGACATGCACTCTTTGATTAGAATACTGCAGTCTACCAATGTTTAAGGTCTGGCAATGGGATTAATAATCAACCTCCCATTTAGGTGGAACAATCTAGTTTAGTGAACCCTTTACTACATTGACTAATGCCTTAATATTTGACTTGTTTTGGAGGTATGGAAGAAGAGGTTGGTCATATAATTACATACTTTCCTGGTTGTTGCTTTATAAGAATGTCCTACTTATACAAAAATATTCATAGCTGCACTTTGTGGTGGCAAAAAATTGGAAAATGAGAGGATGCCCTTCAATTGGGAATGGCTGAACAAATTGTGGTATATGTTGGTGATGGAATACTATTGTGCTCAAAGGAATAATAAAGTGGAGGAATTCCATGTGAACTGGAAAGACCTCCAGGAATTGATGCAGAGTGAGAGGAACAGAACCAGGAGAACATTGTACACAGAGACTGATACACTGTGGTACAATCAAATGTAATGGACTTCTCTATGATCCAGGACAATTCTGAGGGATTTGAGAAAGAACACTATCCCCATCCAGAGAAAGAATTGTGGGAGCAGAAACACAGAAGAAAAACAACTGCTTGATCACATGGTTTGATGGGGATATGATCAGGGATGTAGACTCTAAATGATCACCCTAATACAAATATTAATAATATGGAAATAGCTCTTGATCAATGACATGTTAAACCCAGTAGAATTGCGCAGTGGCTACAGGAGGGGTGGGTGGGAGGAGGGGAGAGAAAGAACATGAATCTTGTAATCATGGAAAAATCTTCTAAATTAATTAATTAAATAAAAATTTCCAAATTAAAAAAAAAAGTATATCCTAGTATACTGCCAGGAAACCCCTATCCTGCCCTGGGAAATACATTTCAATTTCTAGATTGCCTGGAGTGCCTTCTCTTCTGCTTCTGCTCCATAGGTGTTTTAGAGTAGGACTTGCCTCATTCTTCTCATTACATGTAGTAGGGTGGGAGGTACATTTGAGAACCATGCTAATGTGAATCCAACTATTTATTTCTAGCTATACCTCACTCATACTTCCAGTGGTCTAAATCAGCTATCTTATGGTTTACTCTATTCCTAACCTCCAGGCCTTTGTATTGTCTATCTCTAATGCCTAGAATTTCACTTTTCTCATTGCCATCTCTTAGTTTGCCATAGTCTCCTTCAAGACTCTACTAAAACTTTCCCTTCTACATAAGGCCCTTCCTGGTTCCCCATCCTCATCCCAACTGTCAATGCCTTTCTCTGTATCACTTCTTTGTATGGATTTTGTATACAGATTCCAATATATCCACACACACACACACATACATGCTATTTCCTTTGGCAAAATAACAATAATAATGATAATAATAATCTCATTAAGGAAGGGACCTGTCTCACTTCCATCTATGTATCACCTAGCACACTATACCTCCTAAACACATAGTAGGTATTTAATAAAAATTGGATGATTGATTAATTGATCGAGTCAGCATTGTTGGCTGCTTTGGAACCATTGCTTGTGGAGGGAAAACCTGGGTTTGAGCTCAGATAAAGGAAAAAACACCTCTAGATGAGAAGATCACAGAAGACATCCTGAACGAAGTGGCAGTTGATCTTAGCTTTGATGGATGGATGGATAATTAGTTTCCATAAATGGGGAAGGCATTTGCTGTGTTAGGAATTCTGAGAATAAAAGCATAGGGCGGGAACACTTGAGGTGTGTTTGAAGGAAATGAGTAGTAGTCCAGCTTGGCTAGAAAAAATTGGCTCTTGTGTTTCTAAACTAACCACTCTCATCGTGCTCATTGTGGGGATTAGAACAGAAGCCAATCGCTAATGACAGGGAGAAAATTGGTACCCTAAATAGCATCAACAGTGTCCTCATCTCTTCTATAGTCTGTCAACTTCATCTTAATCTAGAAATTAATTCCCTTCATCAGCCTGCAACCACCCTGAATTATGACTCCTTTCCTAGCGTCACTTCAGAGTTTGGTTTGGGAAGATATTTGCTACATCTCTAGATAATACAATTTGGATATGACCAAGAGCCTCCTTGAGCCAGATCATTGGCTTTTCATGCCTGATACTTTACAGCTGTGGGAAGAATATATTGGAAAAGGGAGACACTATAGGCAAATAGCCCAATTAAGAGGTTTTTTAAATAGTTAAGTTAGAGAAGTGATGAAGTCTGAATAAGAGTGGTGACTAGGTGAGTGAAGAGAAGGGGATGGATGTGAGAACTGTTCTGACAGGGGCCCCAGGGCATGTTTTATAGGAAAAGAGATTGGGAGGTACTCTTTTTGCTATCAGCTTCTGAAGTCAATTGGGCATGTACAGCAAATAGCCCCAGCTCTCTAAAGATTCATTCTGGATTTGTCACCCGTGTATTTATCTAAACCTATAGAGAACAGATTTATAATTTGGGGAGCATAAGCCAGAGTTGTTATCTGTTATCCAGAATTTAGGCCTTTCAGAGTATGCTCAAACCATATTTCTATCCTCAGGACCTTCCTCCTTTCCCCTCCCCACACTGCCTTAATAGCAGATTTAATCTCTTTTCTCTTTCCCTGTTGCTTTCTTTAGCCTCTCCTCTTTCCTTGATTCTTTCAGGGACTTTGTCAAAAATTCTAAGGCAATCTGATGTGACTAGTCAAAGGGAAACAGTTCTTGCTCATAGTTGTCTCCCTTTTTAGATTATGAACTCTGTGAGGACAGACACTATTTATGACTCTTTAAATCCTCAGTGCTTAGCAGTAGCAGTAGTAGTAATAATGAGGAAGATGATGATGATGGAGATAATTTACCCTTACAAAGTTGACAAGGCACTCTCTGCAAAACAACCCTGAAATACAAGTAGTATAAACATTTCCATTCCCATTTTCCATATGAGAAAACTGAGTTTCAGAAAGATTAGATGATTTTGTCCATGGACACAAAGATAGTTTATGTTGAAAGTGAGATGATGGGCTAAAGTCTAGTATTCTTTCCTTGTATGGCACATAGTAGGCAATTTATAAATCCTTGTTAACATAACATGATTTGACTTAGAAAATTGGACAAATTCTTTTGAATCTTGGTGATGGCTAATTTTTTTTTGGAAGAAGTAGTAGTTTGGGGATCAGGCCTGCTAGGAATGGAATCTTTTAAGGACTGATTTCCTGTGTTATGCCATAAAGGGCAAGGAAGGATAGTAGGAGCAGAAGTAGAGTTTGGAAATGGACCAATAATAGGTTCCAAAAGCCTTCCAACTTGCTGAGAAACGATCCAGATTATTATACAGATCACTGGACTGTTTATGCCAGTGCTGCTCTATCTTTAATAATAATAATGACAACTGATATCTATGAAATGCTTTTTTAAAATATATTTTATTTGATCATTTCCAAGCATTATTCGTTAAAGACATAGATCATTTTATGAAATGTTTTAAGGTTTGCAAAACACTTTCTTCCCAACAATGCTGTGAGGCAGGTGTTTTGGAATCTGATATATTAATCAACTGAATGGCTCAAAAGTCCATCACTGAAGGGGCAGTGAGGTAGTGCAGTAGACTGAGAGCCAGGCCTAGAGATGGGAGGCCTTGGGTTCAAATATGGCCTTAAATACTTCCTAACTGTGTGACCTTGATCAAGTCCCTTAATGCCCATTGCCTGTCCCTTACCACTCTTCTGCCTTGGAACCAATGCTTAGTATTGATCCTAAAATGGAAGGTAAATGATTTTTTTAAGTTCATCACTGAGAACATGGTAATGGTAAAAATCATATAAATTTGGGGCTCAGCTAAATTAATTTCTTCAGTTGCTCAACTAGGGCCAGAAATAAAATTTGAACTCAGTCCTTCCTGAATCTCATTTCAGAGCTCTTTCTTTCATACAGCATTGCTTCCCAGTAGGCCTCACAGATGAAAAAGACAACTGGTTAGCCTGTTGCCTTTTTTGGGACATGTTTTTTTTTCCTTAGTTTTACCCATTAGAAATCCCTCACTCTGGTGAGATAGATGGGGTCCAGGAATGTTGCTATAAAGTAGATCCTATCTTTTCACTGGTTTCTATTTAAAAAAAAGATAAGGAAGAAAAAAAGATGTTCTGGGTACCAAATGATTTCATTTTGGACTTTGTTCCTGTAATCTCTAGCAAGTAGCAAATACTTAATAAATTTTTGTTTGGTATTTCCACTGAAAACATTCCCAACAGATTGAATTGAAAACTTCTGCTAAAATAGGGCTAGATGAATTGTTATCCTTGGGAGGAGACTCATTGAAGCTTGGATTTTTCCTGATATCCTATTGTCTCACTTGCAAGAGAAACTCATTCTCTCACTGCCACTCATGGCTCCTGCTCCTTTTCTCAGACAACAGGAATTCTAAGGTCCCTAGGAATTCACTGACTCCATTCACATAACTTTCTAAATTCACCACTTTTTTGTCTAGATTATCTTGTAGATCTGGATTACAATAGCAAATGCTTCCAGTAGGTGCCAATAAGAACTTATGTTGTAGTAGTAGTAGGTGGTAGAAGCACTGGTAGTAGTAATTGGTAGTAGCAGTAGTAGCAGTAGTAGCATTAGTAGTAGTAGTAGTAGTAGTAGTAGTAGTAGTAGTAGTAGTAGTACTAGTAGTGGTGGTGGTGGTGGTGGTGGTAGTAGTAGTAGTGGTAACTTTAGTAAGATGATGATGATGATGATGATGATGATGATAATTCACCTTTACAAAGCACTTCAAAGTTGGCAAGGCACTTTCTGGAAGACAACCCTGAAGCACCAGTAGTATAAGCATTACTGTTCTCATTTTCCATAGAAAAAAATTGGGCTTCAGAAAGGTCAGATGACTTATCCATGGTCACAAAGCTAGAATGTGAAAGTTGAAAGTGAGATGCTGCATTCTTAAGTCTGGTGTTCTTTCCATGATATCATTTTGGCTAAATTTTATGACAGTCTGAGCATTCCATAACTTCATGGCTCCAAGTGATACAGCAGGAATTAGTCCCCTACTTGACTGGTTCTCCAAGTCTGAATTTCTATATATCAGCTTTTTGACATGGACTGGACAAATTGACTTCTCAAAACAGAGTAATCACGGTGGCCACTGGGTTTATTATACGATACTGTCCACATCTGGAAAACAGCCCTGACTGCCTCTCTCTATTGGTAGTAGGGACACAATAACTTTGTTGAATTGGATTGAAAAATTCACGGCACGTGGTACTAGCCTGTCTATTAGGTGGGTTTTACCTTGAGCTATATTCCCCAGAAGACTCATCTTTTGCCTGCTAAAAGCTTCAGCACTTCTCCCACTAGTCATGTGCTCATTTCTTGGGCATGTTTCCTATTGAGAAGGAACTCAGGGACCATTGAAATTTATACTCAGTAGAAAGAAAAGCATGAAACAGATAGGAAATGCATCTTTCTGGATTTATTCCCCCAATAGAGCTTGATGGGTGACAGTAAAAATGTACCCCCTTTTCTCTTCTTGTCCTTGGTTTACTCATCTGCAGAATGACAGGGTTTACTCAATGATCTCTTAAGCCCCTTCCAGTTCTATGCATCTGATATAATTTAACTCAATCAAGGTTTATTTATTTTTTTGATTTCACGTTTGTTCAGTGAGTGCAACCAAAACCGAGACTTACTGCTGAAGGGGAGGAAATTGACTTATTTACAGCAGAGCTCATTTGGAGTAATCTACTCATGTGGAAGCAAAGCCAAGATCATTAGATCATAGATTCCAATCTGGAAGGGACCTTGGAGGCCACCTAGTCTGACCTCATTTTATAGATGAGGAAAATGATGCCCAAGAAGGTGAAATTTGTCCAAGATGACACTGAAATTTGAGTCTATGACTTCTGATTCTAGGTCCAGTGCACTTCCCAATGTACAAGGCTAATTTTCTACCAAACTTAGCAGCTATGGTAGAAGAACATAGCCTTGTAAACTGTGGCTTCAAATCTTGCCAGTTGATTGAGAAATGTGACTAAGCCAAAAACAAACAAACAAAAAATATGGCTGAGCCAATTCTGCCTCTTGTAGAGGAAGAGACCCCTTGAGATCTTGAAGCCTTCCTTATGTAGCAGCCCTCCAAGCTCATTGCCACCACCAACCATGGCTCCTCTCTGAGGTTGGCTAGGATTTTTCTGTACAAAGGGGAGAACATGATGATAGCTTGACTCCCTCTTCATCTCAAGAGTTCAGGAAAATGATAAGGAATTCTACAAAAAGTTAGATACTCAGGGGCAGCTAGGAAGCATAGTTTATAGAGTAGCATGCCTGGAGTCAGGAGGACCTGGGTTCAAATCTGTTTTCAAACATTTTCTAGCTTTGTATCTCTGAGTAAGTCATTTAATACCTATTTTCTGGCCTTTGCTACTCTTCTGTTTTAGAATTAACACTAAAAGAAAAGGTAAGGATTAAAAACAAAAAAATTAGGTACTTCTACTCTAGAGTTTGTGTGCCCAAGCAAGCCTTTAGGCTCCATAAGTAATTTTCTATAAACACAAATCTATGTCTTGCCCCCACTCAGTAAACTCCATTGATTCCCTATTATCTTCAGGAAAAAATATGAAATCTTCTTTTGCTCCCCCCCTTTTCTTAATTCTTATCTTGTATCCTGGAATTGTTACTAAGTAGAGGAGTAGTAAGGGCTAGGCAATCAGGGTTAAGTGACTTGTCCAGGATCACACAGCTAGGAAGTATCTGAAGTCATATTTGAACCCAGGTCCTTCTAACTCCAGACCTGGCTCTCTCTCAAACCAATCCACCTAGCTACCCCTTCTTTTTGGCTTTTAAAGCCCTTCAAAGTTCAGTCCATTTTCCCCTTTCCGCATCTTCTTACAATTTACTCTCCTTTCCAAGTACTCCATGATCTAGGGACATGGTTTGGTCTTCCTCATGTAGGGTACTCCATTTACATTCTTTTGAAAGCCTCTAAGGGCTGTGTAACTGGCCACTTTTTCCATTGTGTCAGACCTGCTAAATCTGGCAAAGCTGGTTGATTTAGAGCTGGAAGGATTTTTAGAATTCTAGCGGCTTCTTCATTTCATAAGGAAATGAAACCCAGAGAAAGGAATTGACTAGTCCAAGGTCATATAGATAGGATGCTAAGAGCAGAAGGATTTTATTTTTAGAATTTCAAACATTTTCTTGACATCTTTTGTAGAGGCAATGCAATATAATAGACTATTGACCTAGATGAAGGCTTGGGTTCAAATCTTATGTCTGATGCACATTGGCATGTGAACTTTTCAGTGTCCTGAGCAACTCTCTGAGATTATAAATTACAGAGCTTCCAACCTGCATTGGTACCAAGGAAATAACAGGTACAGTCCCTATGTTTTTTGTTTTTACATCATTTTTACTTCCAAATAGAGGTTTGCCCCTTCTCTCCTCAGAGAGCCATCCCTTCTAATAAAAAGAAAATGAACAAAGAAAAACAAAGTTTGGAAAAACTAATAAATGATCAAGTTTATATAATGCTCCTTATCCATAGGGCCCCACTTCTGCAAAGAAGGGAGAGAGGCACAATTTTTCTCTCTTGTTTAGGGCCAAGCTTATGGAGTTCAGGTTAAATAACAGGGCTGGGACTCAAACCAAAGACCTCTGGCATCCAATCCGTGGCTCTTCTCATTTCCCCAGGCTGGATACAAGGCAGTTTTGGGTGTCCCTGGCATAGCAATCTAGACTCTACTAGCTCAAAAAATTGGCATGTGGCTGACTCAATGGATGCTGTACAGCTAGTACAAAGAATGAAGGAGGCACTGTGCAAGCTTCCAGGCTCAGTCCCAGGATCTTTGTGAATGCAGATGTCCTGGCTGTGGGTCAGAATCCCCAGCTTTTTTTTTTTTTTCCCTGGAAGGGGATTAATAGTCATGTACAAGACTGGCAAAAAAGCTGAAAGGCAGCTAGGTGGCTCAGTGGATGGAGTATTAGACCTGGTCAGGAAGACCTGAGTTCAAATCTGATCTTAGACACGTTGTATGATCATCAGCAAGTTACTTTATCCTTCCATCAGTTTCCTCATTTGTAAAATGAGTTGGAGAAGGAAATGGCTAGCCACCCTAAACCTTGCCCTTGTCTTAAAATTTTTACTATGACAGAAAGTAAGAATTTAGACAACAACAACAAAAGCTGAGATTTGGCTCCAAGCTCCATTCAAATGCTTCTGACTGAACCAGCTAGATGGTATAGTATGTAGAATTCTGTGCTTGGTGTTAGGAAGCCCTGAGTTTGAATCTTGTTTCACTTACTAGCTGTGGGACCCTAGGAATGTCATGTAACCAGTGTTAGCCTCAGTTTCACCATTTATAAAATAAAAATAATTAACAGCATCTTTTTAAAGAGGTTGTAACAAAGATAAAATAATAGACATAAAATGCTTTACAAAACTTAAAATGCTATGTAAATGTTAGCTATTAAGAGGCTGAACCCCAAACTACCTATTATTTTTTTCAAACAAAACAAACCATTCCTCATCTCTCAGAATGGAGGGATAATGACAATGGATATTTGATTAACTCCCTTCCAGGACCAAAAATTTGGAGCTGCTGGGATAAGAAGACTTGTATTTCCTTAACTTGAAAGTTTTCTTTCTTTCTTTCTTTCTTTCTTTCTTTCTTTCTTTCTTTCTTTCTTTCTTTCTTTCTTTCTTTCTTTCTTTCTTTCTTTCTTTCTTTCTTTCTTTCTTTCTTTCTTTCTTTCTTTCTTTCTTTCTTTCTTTCTTTCTTTCTTTCTTTCTCTCTTTCTTTCTTTCTCTTCTTTCTTTCTTTCTTTCTTTCTCTGTCTCTCTCTTTCTTTCTTTTTTCTTTCTTTCTTTCTTTCTTTCTTTCTTTCTCTCTTTCTCTCTTTCTCTCTTTCTCTCTTTCTTTCTTTCTCTCTTTCTTTCTTTCTTTCTTTCTTTCTTTCTTTCTTTCTTTCTTTCTTTCTTTCTTTCTTTCTTTCTTTCTTTCTTTCTTTCTTTCTCTCTTTCTTTCTCTCTTTCTTTCTCTCTTTCTTTCTCTCTTTCTTTCTTTCTTTCTCTCTTTCTTTCTTTCTTTCTTTCTTTCTTTCTTTCTTTCTTTCTTTCTTTCTTTCTTTCTTTCTTTCTTTCTTTCTTTCTTTCTTTCTTTCTTTCTTTCTTTCTTTCTTTCTTTCTTTCTTTCTTTCTTTCTTTCTTTCTTTCTTCTTCTCTCTCTCTCTCTCTCTCTCTTTAAACTCTTACTTTCTGTCTTAATATAAATTCTAAGACAGAAGAGTGGCAAGGACTAAGGAATGGGGGTTAAGTGACTTGCCAAGGGTTGCACAACTAGGAAACATCTGAGGCTAAATTTTGAACCCAGGACTTCTGAACTCCAGGCCTAATGCTCTATCCAATGTGCTAACTAGTTGCTCCATTAACCCTTTTATTTTACCGTAGCACGTTGTAGTGCTGCCCTCTGACATCAGCCACATTGAATAGGAAATCCATTCAGACAATGTGTCTCAATGGAAAGCTTGGGCTTTAAAACCAGAGGACCTACACTCCATTTCTGGCTCTAGGCAACTAATTTCATCTCTTTGGGTCTCAGTTTCCTTAGATCTAAATAAGAGGTGGGGGAATTGACCAGGATGGTTTTTCAGGTCCCTTCCAATTTTAAATCTATAATCATGATTTTAGTCTTTTAAATGCCTACTACCTCCAAGTGCTAACTTAGCATCAAGGCGTCTAGGACATGGAAGCTGGCCAGAATGGAAATGGGGTCAGGGTTCTTCCCTGATGTCACTCTCCATATCAAGCTTATCCCTGTGTGACAGAACACCTCAGTGTGGATCATAGATGGATGCCAGTGTCCAGGTGGCAAGAGCAGGAATCTGAACTCTTTGGCTGTTGTCTTCAAGTTGGACTAAACCCAAAAGAGCAGGTGAAAGGCCTTGGGTAGGAGCAGTGTCCTGTCTCAAAAAGAATGGATTGCTCAATCATCCTTTATAAGCACCATGTTCAGCCATTCTGCCGATGGGAGAGACCCAGTTCAGGCTTCTGGTCATGCACCAACTTATTTTCTTCTTTACCAGAAAAGTGGGCTTGTTTTGGTAGCACATCTCTGGGGCAGGAGGAAATAAATAGAAGGCTCTCAAGATGTTATCGTAGTATGCAGAGACTATGAATTGGCTTCAGGAGACTATTTAATGATTACTTGCCAATACAGTGTATACCTCTTATATGTACCAAGTTGTTTGCTTGTTTTCTCCCCCATTAAAATGTAAGTCCCTGGAAGGCAGGGTTGTTACCTTTCATTGTATACATAGAGTTACTGTCTCCAACATATAGTAACTGCATAATAAATGCTTCTTAGCTGACTAGAGGGAAAGCTACATTTAGAACTCTGGGCACCGTAGGAACAGTTATGAAGGAGAGCAGTCATTGGACTGGTATTTCTACTGGAATGTTTAAGGATCCCAAAGAATAAGCAGGAGACTGGCTTAGTAAGTATGGAAAGCTTGGATCATCTCTACTGATAGAAAGACTGCCTGAATTGAAGTCAGGAAATCTGTGTCTATGTCCTGACTCTCATCCTTATTGGCTGTGTTATTTTGGGTAAGTTCCTTCACCTTTCTGAGGTTCATTTGCCTTACATGCAAAATAAAGGAAATAATACTTATGCTGTCTCTTTCACAAGGTTGTTGTGAAGAAAACACATTATAAAGCTTAAAAGGCTATACAAAGGTTAGCTTTTTATTATTATCATTACTGTTGTTATTATCTCATCCTTCTCGTCTTATATTTCACAGAGCCTAAATAGAAACAGTCCTGGGACAAGTAGCTATCCTGCTATTATTCTTCATTATCGTTATTTTTCCCATTCCTTTCATTTGATATTTAGCGAGTCAATTAGAGATGGCTCTGGGGCTAAGTTTCAATCCTACAATTTTTATTTCATGTTTAATTTTCAATGGACTCATACATGCAAATAAAATTATTGCCTTTTGCAATTCAGGAAAAATGTTGGGATGTTAACTCATCTTCTGTGGTCCCACTCGAAAGCATCCTCAGTGTGACTTCGGTAGCAGACTCGATGATGGGGATGATAGAAACTTCATCCTGTTCCCACACATTTTGATTTCTTCTGCCAGGTCCTGATGTTTTGAGAGTTTCCCCCCATAATTTGGAGATTGTGAGTGTTCAATATGACCACGTATATTAAAAACACTATTCTGAATCTTTTTGTTGGCCGATGTTATATCTGGATGATAGCAGGCAATGATTTTAGCTATAATAATGTTCCAATACAGTACAATTTATTTATTGAATTCTCAAGGATATTTGAGTGTTGGCATTCATTGTGTGGAAATTTGTCAGCTGTTGTTTTATGAAGAATATAAATTTTTTGTATGTTATTCTGATTACTAGATCATATCTCCCAAGGTGTTTGGTAGGTGTTGAATTTTTGCAACCTGTAATGACATATATTGCACCATTTATGCCATTTCCTTTCAAAAATCTACATTGGTCTATGAGTCTGGGTCCCATAAAAAGGAACACTGTTTTTGATTATTAATACTTCCTTATTCTTTGAATCTGATAAGGTTGATGATAGAGTATTTGAATAAGATGTAAAGGCATGTATGATAGGGAAGTAGCATTGGAGACTGAGAGATGGAGGGAAGTAGTGTCTACCTTATTTGGACTTTTTTCTCCTCTCCTTGTATCATCATTATGGAATCTGAGATATTAGTGCCTGACATTTGTGCCTGTCCAGGTTTGAAGCTTTTGTTGCTTCAGAAACCATATGGCCAGTCCCTGAAGAGAAGAACAAGGGATGATGAAGCAATGATGTCAAGTCAAGATGGATTTATTAAGTATCTAATGTGTCCTAGACACTGTGATAAGTGCTAAGGATCCAAAGGAAAGCAGACACAGTTCCTGCCCTCAAGAAGCTGCCAGTCTATTGTGGAAACAATATGTAAATAATCCATTATAGCTAAGATAAATACAGAATGGATGGAAGGCCTTCAAACACTGCCTATCTTAATCATAGAAACCAAGGTTCCTTTTGACCTTCTGCCCCAAGAGATGAGTGTTTAGGGCCACCAGGCACTTTGGGATATTAGGCACCAGGGCTTCTCTATCTTTCTCCTAATCATATGAGCTCTTTTCTTCATCTGAACTCTCACTACAGTACAGTATTCTCATAACTCCTACCAGGTTATAGTTTGCATTACAATTATCTCTTTTTATTATAACCTCCCTGAAAGTAAAGCCATTGACTAATATATGTTCACATGCCCCCAGAGCTCCTAAAATATATCCAGAGTTACAGAATGTAAGAATTGGAAGTCATTATGGGCAAGCCACTAAGTGGCCATCACATCCAATTGATAAAATAAAGAGATCCCCACCATAACGTGCCCAATAAGTGGCCATCTATTCTCTGCTTAAAGACCTCTAAAAGGGAGGGGGGGGGGGGCTTGAGGCTGCTCTTGAGGCAATCTATTTCATCTTTGGAGAGGCACTCAGAAAGGATTTGTTGACTGATTGACTGACAATGAATGAATGAATGATGTGGAATGGAGTGTGGTTTCTGGAAAGAGCCCTGGATTTAGTGTCAAAAGACTGGGATTTACACCCAATCATTTACTACCTATGTGGCTTTGGATGTATCCTTTAGGGTCTCTGAACTCTAGTATTCTTATTTTCAAAATAAAACAGCTGAACTCAATGACCTTTAAAGTTCTTTGCAGGTGGGAAACCCATAACCTGATGAAAGAAAAGAAAGATAATGAACAGTTTTTGCCATATGGTCAGTGGGAAGGACATGGCTCCATCTCATCTCATCCACAGAATCAAAGCAGACAGAAATCCATGACTTGCTGCAGGGAACATTTCTATGGGGTATAAGAAAGGAACCAGTGAGTAATCTATGAGGATAGGACTTGGCAAGCCCAGTTCTAAAAACCTGAGAGCACCTGCATTTCCTCCTTTCCCCCTCCTTGGAATGCTATTTGTTGTCTTTTTTCTTTCCTGGCCTTGTATATTATCTCATATCCCCTGAGCCTGATAGGTATTTCAGGGACATTTTAAGTGGCGATTAACAAATGCTGAATTATGGCAGCAAACCTCTGGGAGCTCGACTGACATTCACATGAATAACAAGTGAATTCAGTGTGCTGTTAAGGCTACTACAATGGACCAGGATTAAACAAACATGGGGGCACTGTTTTCTGGGAAGCAGCTTGGCTGAGCTCTAGGGTTCTCTAGGATTAGGGGTTGGATTTCAGTTGGTAAATATTATCATTCAAGTCTGGGAAGTATTCTTAAACCTGTGTTCTTTGAGGGCCGGATTAACCCTTGGGGAGATCATCATCTTTCTTCCATCCTACAGGGAAGGAAGGTGGGACATTCATCTGGAAGCCCATCCCAATGATGCATGGGGGCACTTTTCTCTGACTGACTCAAACTTAAAGGATGATGTATAATGGGAGGCAGCCTGATGGAGTGTATTTGGGAGTCTTGGGTTCGAGTACTGACTCTGACACATGAGATGCATTAGTATGGACAAGTCACTCTCTTGTCTAAGTCTCAATTTTGTCACCTGTAAAATGAGGAAAAAGGAATATATATATTCTGCCTACTTTACAGGAGGTCCACGAAATTAGAGGGGAAGCATATTTCAATATAATTGCTTTCCTTCTTAACCTTGTATATTTTCTGCATTTAGAGAGATTATTATGAAGATGAATCCATTGGCTTCACCATAATGTCAAATGGTTCCATGAACCCTGAATCTTGTTTGTAACCATGACATAATCTCCTCTAATAGAAGGTTTCATAAGCTTTTCTTCTGATTATTTTTATATCATGGAGAATATCAGATAATATAGGAAAAGAACTTTGCAAACCTTAATGTGCTCTCTCTCTCTCTCTCTCTAAATGTTAGCTGCTGCTAGTGCTAATGATGATGTTAATTTGACTTTGAGGAGGGAGGACTCTCCTAAAGAGACCACATGGACCAACAGGTTTATCAACACCCAAAAGCTTTTGTCCGACTTGCATCATAGTTTTTTTTGCAAAGAAAGCAATCCCAAATCCTTAAATCATTATCAAAATCTATCCATAGGAATAGAAGCAATCATATAAAAGGGAGAATAAGCATCATCTCTTGGGGATAGGTGGGGGAGCTCTTATTTGGACCCTAAGCAGGCAGCAAACATAGAAAGAAATAATTCAGGAATTCAGAGTAGAGAAGGACCCATCTAGGCTGATGTCACAGCCTTCCAGAAAATTATCATTTGATAATAGAATGGTAGAATTTTAGAGCTGTAAGGGACCTTGGAGACCTCCTCTTGAAGGAAGCACATAACTCATGCATTTTCTACACCTTGCTTGGGTGGCAGGTTCATTACACTGCACTGAGTAACCAGAGCCTGCCATGATGCCTGGCTCTTTTCCTTTTCCAAGATGCTGCTTTAGATTAGAGGGTTTGCACCAGACCTTGGGTTTCATGTGTATAACTATGCCTCCTATGATGATCAGTGAAATGGGCTTAACAAAATTATAGTAATAGTGTTAGTTATTTATTGTAAATTAAATATCAGTGAACATTAATTTTAAAATGAAAAGTGAGGTGGGCTTTTCTATGACTTTGATTAAGGAGTAAGTTGAATGAGAACTCTCTAGACACCGTATCATTAAATTAAAGAGTCATTATTTAGAAGTTACGTATGGCAAAAGAAAAGAGAACTGCTTTTGGATTCACAATACCGGGGTTGAAATCCCTGCTATGTGATCTTGGGTAAGTCAACTGACTTCTGGCCATCTGAAAAATATGAGAGGACTTGGAGTAGATGCCCCCCCCCCCAAAAGGGCAAAATTTGCTCTCACAGTGATTCAAAGCAAGTTGTTCAGGCTATGAATTCTTCACGATCTACATAACTTTAGGCACACCATTTGATCTCTTTGGGTCTCAATTTCCTCATCTGTAAAATGAGAAGGTTGGATTAAATTATTTCATGATCCCTTCCTGCTCTATATCAGTAAAGTCTCTATACTTCTCTGAATTCCCCACAATTACACCCCTATGGCTATTTCTATTAATTCTAGTCCTATTGTCCTCAGTGTCCCCATGGTGGAAGCCTGTGGCAAGTTTTCAAATATTAAATTCTTAAACAATACACAGAAGTAAATTTTTGTATTTCAGGCAGATTTTGATACCAGTTTTGAGTTTAGCAGTGGGGGATGAAAGAATCGTGCTCAGGCTATCAAGAGAAAAGATAAAGACTATGGAGAAAAGTTGGTCACATAGTGGAACTCCTTTAGCATTCTGGATAAAGAGGGTTGTGTGAGACTCCCTGATTAATACAATGGAAAGATAACCAACCCAGGAGTTAGGAGATGTAGATTCTGGTATTTATTTTGTCCTGACTAACCTGAGTGACCTTGGTCAAATCATATTTCCTTTTCTGTTCCTTATTTTCCTCCTCTATGAAGTGAAGGAGGTGGACAAAATGCTCTTAACTAAGATTTCTTCCATCTGTGCCACTCTATGATCCTACTGGGAATGCCTCAGGATGTTTCTCCATCTGCCTAGAGCCTTCTCAGGACAAAGATAGCCAAGCAATGGAGAAAACATGGAAACATAGAATCTGGAGTGAAGAGAACTTATTCTATTGGACACTATGGGCAAATCATTTAAACCTTCTGAGCCTCAGTTTTCCTCACTTGTAAAATGGGGGTAGTAATTCTTCCATGACCTACCTCATCAGCCTGACCCTTAAATCACTACAAAAATGTAGTTTATTTTTATAGAGACCCAAATTCTCATGCAAGTGATGTACTATGCACCCAGCCATATTGATCCTCATCTTACCCATAATGTCTAGGGAACTCTAGAGCATTCATGCAGGAAATTCCTCATCTGCCTGTGGTTCGGTACATCATATCAATGGAGGTGAAACTGTTTTCTCCTTGATTTGTTTTAATTGAAAAGCTAGGATGTAAGAGAAGGGACCTCTACTTTAGGAGCCGAAGCAAGAAGTGCATGGAAGCCTCATTTGTCTTAAAGCTTACTGTATTTACAGTGGAGAGCAAGGCTGGCTGCTCCCAGTGAGACTCCATCTTGTACCTTCATCCTCCCAACCCCAGGATCATTCACCTGGTGCTTTGGAATGAACAGGACAAGTGTTCCGTGTGCATGTCACGCTCTCTGTCTTTGCCGGTACAGTATCACTAATTAAATTTCATGCTAATGAGCCCAGGAAGTGAATACAGACACAAACCCTGATGATTTCAGCTGATGTGCTAAAAAGTACATTCATGTGGAAATGGAGGGAATAAGTATGTATGCCCGGTTCTGCCCGCTGTAGCGAAATAGCCAACTCTGCCTAATGTTTGGAATGAGGAAAGAACAATCTATCAGGAATTAATGCCTTGTTTCTCTCTCTTAGCCTTCTGTTCCCAAGGCTAGCCCTCCCCTTCCCTTCCCTGCTTCTTCCCTCCAAATAAGGCTTTCAACCTTTATTAGCGTCCTTACCAGCTTAATTGGTATGCCAACTCAGTATGAGTCAATGGTGTGATATGGTGAGAAAGCCAATGCAGTTTTAGGCTGGTTGCACTTCAGAGACACAGTGGAGAAAGTGAGGGAAGCAATATCCCATGCTTTGAATATATCCTCTATTTATTTATTGGTGAACATGGAAATGGGAAGGGAAAATATTTATAAAGAAAGCAGCTATGATATTCCATGCACTCTTCTAAACATTTTGCAAGTGCTATCCCATCTGATCTCCACAACAACTCTGCCAGGTGGATGCTGTTGTTATTCTTATTTTATAATTAAGGAAACTGAGGCAGATGAAATGACTTGCCCAGGGTGTCTGAGACCCAATTTGAACTTAAAGTTTTTCCAACTCCAGACCCAATATTTGATCCCCTGAGTCACCTAGCTCCCTCCTTGAGGTCAAGGTCTATCTCCCTGTTGTATTTGAATATCTAATACAGAGAACAGAAAGCAATTATTAGATGGTATTTGATTGGTTAGACTAACTTTGGAGGATTAGACTTTGTTTTAAATGTCAGTAAGGTCATTGACTGTGTTTTAGCTCTTCATGACCCCATTTCTTGGCAAAGATGCTGGAGTGGTTTGCCATTTCCTTCCCCAGCTCATTTTACAGATGAGAAAATTGAGGCAAACAGGGTTAAATGATATACCCAGGAATATACAGTGAGTAAGTGTTTGAAGCCAGATTTGGATCCAGGAAGATGAGTCTTCCTGACTCCAGATCTGGCACTTTCTCCATTGCACTGAGGAATAAGAAACTGGAGATGGTGAAAAGAGAAAGGGAGAAGAAACAATAGAGAAGACTAAGATAAGACTGAGGGAAGATGCCATATTATTTCAAGGCCTTTTGTGGGGAAGAATTAGAACTCTTTGACACATCCCAAGATAGCAGAAGTAAGAGACACAGGATCATAGACTTAAAGATCATCTAATTTGATTCTTCCTTATTTACCGATGAAGAAATGAGACCCAGAGAAGGGAAGAAAATTACTTGCCCTAGGTCATATGTACATTTCGGTACTGGAATTCAAACTCAGGTCCAATCATCCTATGTTCAGTGATTCAAATTCAGAACCTTTTCCATGGACCTTGTCACAACAATGAGTCAAAATAGCAAAAAATAAAAACGTGTACTGCTATAAAGAATAATCTATTAGAATACCCCTAAAGGGAATGCACTGCCTCTGGACATAGTGAGCTCTCCATTAGTGAATGTCTTTAAGTGGAGGTTGTATAGCCACTTCTCAGGTATGTTGTTGAGGGGAACTTTGTTTAATACATCAATTGGAGTAGGTGACTGTTAAGGTCCCTTCCAACTCTGAGACACTATAATTCATGAAAATTGGGCCCATTTTGTGCCAAGAAGAGACCCAATCAAAGCAGAAGAAATCACTTTAAAATAACAAGAAGACTTGAGAACAGAAGGCTAAATAGAAGAACAAACTTACTGCTTAGTTTTCTCTTCAAACTTTTATGTATATGTTGTTTTCCTGTGGCCATGTTTTTTTGATGTTTGATTTGATACATGATTTTTGATGTTTCTCTGTGGTTTTTCATATTCATATTTTTTAATTTAATTTTTAAATTTAATTAATTAATTAAGGACACATTCATTATTTCTAAGGGAGCTTCAATATTCTATTACATATACCCATCACAATTTGTATGGCCATTCCTAAATATCTGATTTTTAAAAAAATTATAAAGATGTTTTATTTTACCAATTACCTGAAATAATAAATTTCCACATAACTTTTCTGAAGTTATGTGATCCAAATTGCCTCCCTATTTTCCTTCTCTCCCTCCTTTCCAGAGCTGGTGAGCAATTTGATCTGTGTTATACTCTATGACTTTTTTAAAAGCAATTTCATATCTCTATGTTGACATCTGTACAAATTTCTGTGTTTGTATATTATGGCCCTGGTCAGCTGCACAGCTCACATGTGATCTGCCATATTTGTTTATGGTTTTGGTGTCAAGAGAATGAAGGAAAATGTAATTTTTGCCTTAGGTAGGTCAGAAAATATTTTATCATAAAAGCTTTTCTGTTTAGAAGTCCAAATAAAAGGCAGTGGAAGACCACTGCAACTGAGTCTCACAACCTGAGTGTGAATCCTGCCTCTGTCCCTTACTGACCATAGGACCTTGAGCAAAGACACTTCATTTCTCTGGAAAATCAGTTTCCTCATATGTGAATTGAGGGAATTAGACTGTGTGAGTGACTTCTAATATTCCTTACAGTTCCAGATAGATTACCTATATTCCCATGAAATCATAAGGGTGCACTCTGATAATGTTCTTTCTCTTTAAATAGCAAAATTGTATTGGACATGGAGGTTCAGGGCAGGTGGATAGTCTCCTTTCATTTTCATATTCTGCTTGTCAGATATGCTGACACATCTCCAAATTTGCATGACTGTGACCCTTACCATTCCCTCAGTGATGGCCTTTTTTGCTTCTCTCAGTTGTACAAATACATCAGGATTTCAAAGAATTTTGGAATATTCACCCTGCATCAGGGATCAGAAAGAATCAGGATGACGGTTTGGGGGATTGGGTGAGAGAGAACGGGATTTTCAGTGTAAGGATGGATAAATGCTGCCACTTTTCTTCTAGGAATAGCTTGCTGCCTGTTCTGCCTGGCAGACTTCTAGAGGAAGAGCAGGGTTCTTTGCCTAGGGTTAGAGCATCCTAGAGACATTTGTTATTAAAAACTCAACCAGAGTGCTACTCATGAATTATGTAGCTTAGACTGCCACTGAAGAAAATTCATCCAGAAAATGGAAGGCAGTTTTGATGGTTATTCCTAATTTCATGACTACAATGCAGGGGAAGTATAAGATAGATAATACACTTAATATTTATCCCAAACATTTAAAAAATACTGCTATCTCTATTTTTTTTTTACATTACTTTCTTCTAAATCTATCAACACCTATTTCCTACCCAGGGGGCTATTCCTTTTAACAAAGAATAAATTAAAAACAACAAAAAATACCCACTTTTCAGCAAAATAACCCAATCTATCAACTGAATCAAGCAATATATTCAATGTTCCCTACCTGTAATCCCCCATCTCTGCAAAGGAGGAAGATCCAATCTCATATCTCTTCTTTGGGACCAAACATGGTCAATAGAATTACCCAGTATCGAGTTTCTTTTTTGTTTTTGTTCTTTCTCTTTGCATTGTTGTGGCCATTGTGTATATTATTTTCTTCATTCTTACTCACTTGGTATTGGTCATTATCAATCGTACTATGTTACTGTAAATTATAGTTATACATGTTCATTTAAACCTTCTTATGATTCTCTATATTATTTCTAACACAGTACCTGGTACATAGTAGACACTTATTAAATATTTGTTCATTGATTGATTCATGTTCAGGGTATGGCACAGTAATATTCCATGAATCTGAAAACTGGAAAGATTACTTTTGACTATGCAATCTAGAAAACGAGTTCAACAATGGCATAGTAATGGCACAGTAATATTCCATTAATCTATGTATTGTATTTTTTGTCTGTTCCCCATGTCTATGATGGACATTTACTTTTTTCTAATTTTTTTTGATTATACAAGTATTTTAGGTATCAAATAAACTCAATTTGCATGGAGTCTTATAAGATTCAAACTTAACCAATGAGTAGAATTTCAATCACCCAATCCCCTAGGAGAAAAGGCTTTGTTTTCTTCAATCCAAATCATGGCGGTCTGTAGACATGGGTAGTGTGGTGACGATAGATTTCAGATTTCAAATTCCACCAAGTAAGGCTAAGATGTGATAGTCCACATATCTTTTATCTGTTGGTTGGGAAACTACTATACTACATTATATCTGGAAAATTTAAACTATCTTCCCATTTTCTAGAGGACACTAACTTTCTTGAACAATTTTTCTAGATTTCACAGTAAAAAATAGTCTTTCCAGTTTTCAGGCAGCTACTTTACAGGATGAGCTTGATATTCTGATATCCAAATAATTAGGGACTAGATTCAGAATCATGAAAAACTGTGTTTATAACCCACTTCTGATATTTACTCTGTGACTGTGAGAAAATTATTATTTTTCTTTTTTAAAGAATATTTTATTTTTTACCAGTAGTTACATGTAATAATAATTTTCCACATAAGTTTTCAGGAGTTATAAGATTCAAATTATCTCCCTCTCTCCCTTCCCGGAGATGGCAAGCAGTTTGATATGGGTTTTATATATATATATATATATATTTATATATATATATATATATTATCATGCAAAACATTTCCATATTGTTCATTTTTGTAAGAGAACACTTGTATAAAGTTAAAAAAAAAAGATGTGCGCAAGTTATTTAATCTTTCAATTCTTGTTTCTTCATCTGTAAAATGGGAGGAGAAAAGGTTGGACTAGGTGACAGATTCCATGGATAACCTCTAATGTCTCCTTTAGCTCTAAATTGCTGGTTCTATGATCAGAGGTTATTCTAGGCATGATGGTCACTAGAATTAGTGCCTTCTTGCCATATGGTATGTCGCCAACCTGGCATTCATGAGACTCCTGGGCACTTGTCCCTAAATCCAGAGTCAGAGTGAGTCCCAGTGAATTAGAACAGAAGAGCACCATATATTGTCTGGAGTCAACTAACAGAACAGGATTAGACCTGGGATAATTTTGGTGGCATAGTGGTTTCCAGAAATTTGGCTTGACTTGGGACCCTGCCAGAGATTTCTTGGGAGTATGAATAAGAGGAGGCAGGTGTTAGTCCTACAGTCAAGAAGTAGATAGGATGAGACTGGTCTAGGCCATTCTCCTATTTAGGTACTCAAAGAGTCTGTTATTTTGTAGTGGATTTGTAAATAACCTTTAGACCATCTTAAGCTTTGAGCTTGAAATGAAGCTGAAGCTCCTGGATGAGACTTTGGAGGAGTTGCTTCCCTTCATCAGGGAAGACTTGGTCTACGTATGATGTGGCAGTACAGAGATGGAGTGTCCCCACCTTCAGAGTCTGAGTCTATGCCTTCATAGCTTGAGGTCATTTTGTGAATGCCAATACAGCATTTGGGGATCCCAGAAATGTCCACAATTGGGCAATAGTGATAGAAGGATTTGAATTCCCATAATTTCACATTCCAGATTGATATTCTGGGTGTGACCTATTATAGGAAGAAAGGACAACAGTCTTAGTGTCACAAGTTTCTATCTCTACTTTGCTGTGCAATTTTAGGCAAGTCAAACTTTCCTTCTATAGTCCTCAGTAGAATGAAGAAATTGGATCAGATTGCCTTGAGGTTTCTTCTGGTTCTAAGACTCTATGGTTTTCAATGGCAGGCAATTGAGGACACTGATATTTTTTTACATTAAAAGACAAGAGTTTAAATGCTGGTTATACTATTTATATAAGCTGTGTAAGTAACAGGGCTATTCAGTTTTCAACTCTGTAACAAGATTTCCTCATATGCGAACCAGATCTCTATTGTCCCTTTCAGATTTGACAGTCTATGATTCTTAGGCATATTTTTGATCCTTCCTTAAACTTGGACTTGTATGCTATGCCCATTCTTAACACAAGTCCATACATATTTGGTATTGGATGTCATATAGTAAATGGTACATAATAGATATATGCTAACTTGATTTACTATGGAAGGTGGTTCCTTTGTGGGACTATGAGTGAAGGGTCACTCTTGGCAGACAGAGGGCTAGGAATGTAACAGATAAGCTATTCTCCACTATACCATAGGGATAGCATTTTTAATATGCTATTAAAAAGAAATTTAGGAATGGCTAGGTAGTATAGTGGATAGAGCACCAGTCTGGGAGTCAAATCTGGCCTCAGACACTTCCTAGCTGGATGATCTTGGGTAAATGACTTAACCTCAATCGCCTAACTCTGGAAAATCTTCAATCTTAGAATTGATACTAAGAAAGAAAGAGAGGAAGGAAGGAAGGAAGGAAGGAAGGAAGGAAGGAAGGAAGGAAGGAAGGAAGGAAGAAAAATGGAAGGAAGGAAGAAAGAAAAAGAAAGAAAGAAAGATAGAAAGAAAGATAGAAAGAGAAAAAAGGAAGAGAGAAAGAAAAAGGAAGAGAGAAAGAAAAAGGAAGGAAGGAAGGAAGGAAGGAAGGAAGGAAGGAAGGAAGGAAGGAAGGAAGGAAGGAAGGAAGGAAGGAAGGAAGGAAGGAAGGAAGGAAGGAAGGAAGGAAGGAAGGAAAGAAGAGAGAAAGGAAGGAAGGAAGCAAGCAAGCAAGGAAGGAAGGAAGGAAGGAAAGAAGGAAGGAAGGAAGGAAGGAAGGAAGGAAGGAAGGAAGGAAGGAAGGAAGGAAGGAAGGAAGGAAGGAAGGAAGGAAGGAAGGAAGGAAGGAAGGAAGAAGAAATGTAGACCAAAGAGAATGTATTCTGCTCAGGCTAGGTAGAAGAGTTAAATCTCTCTTGAGCAGTGATTAGTGCTGACTGCTAGGATTCCCTCCCTGGATTTTATAGGATTTTGTTAAAGATGGGGATTTCAGAGATTATTTAGACCTATCCTTTCACTTCCATTCAGATGAAGAAACCAAGGTCTAGAAGGTTGATATGACTAAGGTTGTAGAGGTAGTAGGATAGCATCTGGTGAATTTCAGTGAACCCCACTTTCCTTCTCTATAAATAAAGAGAATGGTTGGAGAAGATGACCTCAAGGATTGCTCAGAGAAGGGTAAATTTAATTAGGGAACTGGATGATTCTAAATGAACCTATGCTTTATTCCTTAATGGGTTTAGCAGAAAGAACACTGGACCTAATGAGAGATTTAGAGCTGAAAAGGACCAAAGAGATCATCCATTTCAAATTCCCATTTTATAAAGGAGGAACTGAATTCCAAAGAGGGTAAGCAATTTGCCCAGGGTCACACAGCCAAGATGTATTGAAGGCAATACTTGAACTCTGAGAATAATTCTTTATCCACTATAGCAGGCCATAAGAACAATGACAAGGATGGTTCAATTCCTTTCACCATCATGTTCCAAATGTGTAGCCTAGGATCAGTCATTTCATGTTTTTCATCCTCAGTCTCCTCATTTGTAAAACGGGGATCATAATTCTAATACCTCCATCACAAGAGTCTTATAATGAAAATTAAATGAGAGAGACTCTATTAAAGCACTTTGTAAATGTCCACAGCAATTATGTAGAGTGGATGATACAGTGGCCCTGGGAGTGCCAGAGTCTTTTAATTTTTCTTAGAGGTAGAAGGAGATTTAGAAATTGCATAGTTTCAGTCTTCATTTTACAAATGAAAACAAAAATGGGAGAGTGACTGGTTCAGGATCATTGATGTAGTAAGTATTTGAGAAATGATTTAAATTCAGGCCCATGATGCTCTTTGATAATAGCACTGATCCTGGGCTTATCCTTTAGAGGGGGCCAACGTTCAGGTAGATCAGGGCAGCTTTTTTTATTTTTTCTTACTAGGAGAGTTTTATTTTATCATCATAACACTACTCACAAAATCATAATTTTAGACTTGGAAGGGACAGGAACATCAGAAATCATCTAGGCAACCATCAGATTTTGCAAATCAGAAACCTGAGATGAAATGATTTCTCTCCTGCCACCCAGGGAGTAAATGGAAAGTGCAGGAGTCAGACACAGGTCCTCTCACTCTTCATGTCCCTTTTCTGTCCTGCAGGTGTCCCAATACAGCTTTTCTTCCTTCCTCCCTCCCCATCCCTCAGGCTATTTTCCATCCTCTGGGTATCCAGTTGCAAATTAAGAGAACTGAGATTTATAAAGTGTCCAGAAGAACTAGATAGGGCTTGACACTTCCAGTTTGAAATTGCTCATTGAAAGGCTTTAGTTCAAAGACTACTATGTGACCTTGGATAAGTCAGTTCTCTTTTCTAGTCCTCATTTTTAAACCACTTCTGTAAAATGGGGAGGTTAGGCTAAAGATAGTATCTAAGGTCTCATTCTCTTATTTTAAAGATAATAATAACCTTTAGATTACATTTTATTTAATAACTGCATATAGACTATGCTTGAATCAAGACCATAGACTACATTTTAATGAAGGCTACAATAAATATGTATTTAGAAAACATTTAATAAAGTCTAGAGACTATATATTTAATAACATTTCTATAGGTTAAATTATTTATACTCTAATAATATTGGGGAGTTTAGGGAAATTTATAAACTTAAACTATTGACACTTTACTCAGACATCTCTGAACTGGATTTGCCTCTTTCATCCTTTCTTTTTTAGGGGGTTATAAAGATATTTCATTTTTACAATTACATGTAATAATTTTCAACATTCATTTTCCAATATTATAAGATTCAATAATCTTCTTCCCTCCCTTCCTCCCCCACGCCCTTTTGGAGATGGTAAGCAATTTGATCTAGGTTACATATGTATTATCATGCAAAACATATTTCCATTGGTTATTGTTGTAAAAGAATATTCATAAAAAATCAACACCCCCAATAAAACCATAAATAAACTGATGCAAAAGATAGTATGCTTTGATCTGCTTCAGACTCTAGCAGTTCTTTCTCTGGAAGTGGATAGCATTCTTTATCCTAAGCCCTTCAGAATTGTTCTGGATCATCGCATTGCTGCCTCTCATCCTCTCAAATGGAATTTGTTGTTATTGAATTGTTTCAGTCATATTAGACTCTTTGAGATCCCAATTTGTGGTTTTTGTGGCAAAGATCCTGGAGTGGTTTGCCATTTCCTTTTCTGGCTCATTTGACAGATGAGTAGCTGAGGAAACAAGGTCAAGTTTCTTGCCCAGTCACACAGTTAGTAAGTGTCAGAGGCTGGATTTGAACTCATGAAGATGAATTTTCCTGATTCTAAGTCCAGTGCTCCATCCATTGGATCATCTCGTTTTCCCTCAAATGGAATACTTCACCCCTTTCTTTGGTTTCTGCCTTCCCCTATGCTTTGGAATGGAGTCAGATCTTAAAAACATAGGGATAGGGAGTGGACTTGTTATTCCATTTCTATAGGGAACTTCCTGCAACTTACAGCTCTAAGATAATTGCAGAGAACATTAAGGGTTAGAGTGATTACCTAGGTTCTTCTCCACCCCTCAATTACATGTAAAAACAGTTTTTAATATTAAGAAATATTTTAAGTTCTAAATTGTCTTCTTCCCTCCCTGAGGGGATAGGCAGTGTGATATAATTTTTCCAGGTTCACAGTCATGTGACATAAGTAGGACTAGAACCTGGATCTTTGTGACCCAATTCTAGGATTCCTCTCTAAGGAGAATATAAGGACTCCTGAGAGCACAGGTCAAAGGTTCAGCATCAAGTTCTTATCCTGCAGTCCCAGTTTCTGGAAGTAATCTCTGTACATCCAAGTCCCTGCTTTAATCCCTGATTCTGGTCATTTTCTGTCTTACTTTCTTTGGGTTAGAACCATCGCCTTGCTTCCCTGTCTGTCACCCAGTTCTTTGAGGACCTGAGATCTGTATTGTTCCCCTGCTCATCCAATCATCCCCCTGGCCTGGACTTCCATCTCTCAGTCATGTCTTGAAACTGGCTCCCCTCTACTTACTGGCCAAGCCTCTTTGTCACTAACTAGTGCTTGGATCTCTGCCCATCGTCCTTTGCCAGATTCCCTGTGTTCTCTTCTTCCCATTTGTCAGCACATCTGCCCATCCCTTATTTCCCTGACATCCACCTGTCTGCCCTGCTGCTTGGATGGTCCCCAAAGGCTTGTTCTGTCCTGACAGATTTGTGTAGTCTCTGGGTCCCAGCCATTCCCTGACCTCTCTATGCGATTCTCTGTCTCTCTGAGTTTTTCACTGGCTGTCTCCTCTACCTGAAATGCACTCCCTCCTCACCTCTGCCTCTTAGAAATGCTAGCTTTCATCAGACCAAGAGTTTTAGTACACCTTTCCTTAATCCTCCCAGTATGGAAAGGGAGGCAGCCTCCTATAGTGAATAGAGAGCCATTTTGGATACAGGAAATCATGTATTCAAGTCCTGCCTCTAACATTTCTTGGTTCTATGACTCTATGAAAGCTATTGAGGTTAGCAGCTAAGTAGCATAGTGGATAGAGTACCAGACCTAGAGTCAGAAGGATGTGGGTTCAAATTTGGCCTCAGATACTTTTTAGGTGTGCAACCCTGAGTAAGTTATTTAACCCTGATCCTTGTTGTTCTTCTGTTTTAGAATTGATACTAAGACAGAAAGGAAGGGAAGGAAGGGAAGGGAAGGGAAGGGAAGGGAAGGGAAGGGAAGGGAAGGGAAGGGAAGGGAAGGGAAGGGAAGGGAAGGGAAGGGAAGAGAAGGGAAGGGAAGGGAAGGGAAGGGAAGGAAAGGAAAGGAAAGGAAAGGAAAGGGAAGGGAAAGGAAGGGAAGAGAAGGAAAGGAAAGGAAAAGAAAGGAAAGGAAAGGAAAGGAAAGGAAAGGAAAGGAAAGGAAAGGAAAGGAAAGGAAAGGAAAGGAAAGGAAAGGGAAGGGAAGGGAAGGGAAGGGAAGGGAAGAAAGGAAGGAAGAAAAAGAAAAAAGGAAGTAAAAAAGCTATTGAGTCCCTCAGGCAACCCTCTAAGACTTACAGTTGCAAAATATTTACCATTCTGCCTTGAGAGAGGGATTTTCCTTGATGAGAGTTTTCTAAAGCAATGAAATCACAGGTCTAGCCCCCCTTCTCTCCTCTCCTTCCAAGCACCTATTATATGAAATATTCTTAAAGGCAGAGGTAATTATGTTTTGTCTTTGTAACACCAATGTCTGTATCCAGTGTTTGGCACAGAAGAGGAGCTAGTAAATGTTTATTGACAGACTTATCTTACCACTGACCAAGACCTAGTTTATTTCGGTTTAAAAAAATTATTAATTAGCCAGGCCTAATTATTCTAAGCCCTAGAAGTGTAGAAATGGAAAATGGCACCGTTCCTGCCCTGGAACCACTTACAGTCTAAAAGAGAAGATAAAATAGATTTACAATGAAGTATTTTACCAGATATGAAATGAAGAGGACAGTAACAAAAATGATGTCTGGAGTGAAGTGCTTTTAAAAAAATGGAGAATGAGAAGGAAGAGAATACCTAGATTTGGAAAGATCAAAGGAAAGCTTTAGGGAGGAAGGTTGTAACTGAGCCTTCAGGGAAGGGAGGCACTTCAACAGGAGGCAATGAGGAAGTGGAGGAATGGGAGCAACCTGAGTCACTTCATAAGACTGGGAAAGGTAAGTAGAGATCATTGTTGTTGTTCATTCATTTCAGGTGTGTCTGATGCTGTGACTTCATTTGGGGCTTTTTTTTTTTTGGTGCATGTTGTTTCTTTATTATTATTTGTTGTTGTTGTTTTTATTTTTATTTGGTCATTTCCAAACATTATTCATTGGAAACAAAGATCATTTTCTTTTCTTCCCTCCCCTCCCTCCCACCACCTCTCCCATAGCCCAGGCTCAATTCCACTGGGTATCACATGTTATTTGGGGCTTTCTTAACAAAGATACTGGAGTGGTTTGCCATTTCTTTCTCTAGGTCATTTGCAAATGATGAAACTGAGGCAAACAGGGTCAAGTAACTTTTCCAGAGTCACAGAACAAATAAGCTTTTGAGGCTGGATTTGAACCCAGGAAGATGAGTCTTCCTGATTCTGGGCCTGGTGTTTAATCTATTGCACCACCTAGCTGCCCCCAAGAAGAGATCAGGAGATAACTAATAGTTCACTTCAGATGGTAAGTTGAGTTTAGAAGATGGAATATTATGAAATAAAGCAGGAAAGGTTGATGGGATCTAAATTCTGGAGAGCTTTAAATGCCAGGCTAAGGAATTTGTATTCTAACCCATAGGATGTCTGGGAATCCACAAAATTGTTTTTTAGAAGAATATTTCTCTAGGGATCCATGGAACTGGTTTTTTAAAGAATATTTTCATAACTATTTTAATATAATTGATTTACTTTATTAATTTTTTCCATTTAAAATTCCATTTTTTCCAAATTCCAATTTTCCATTTAATTCCATTTCCATTAATTCCATAAAATTCCAAAATTTTCCATTTAAAATTCAGAGAGTGGTCCAAAAGCTTTCTGAGATTTTGCTTGCTAGAGAGGTCAAGGGCACTAAGGAAGGTTGAAAAGCCCTGCTTTGTACCCCCTGTGCCACACAGTCTTCTTCTCTCCTACCTCCCATGTGCAACAGTTAGGAATGGTACAGGAGTTAAGCATTAGGCATACTGGGATGAGGGGGGGGTGTGGGCCAGGGTGATGCAATAAACTGTCTTTCAATTCCCGTCTGTCAAGAATAGAATTCACTTGAGGCAAGGGTTGATATTACTGAGTTGTTATGAAGAAATGGGATTTCTTTGTGAACTTCTGGGTTAGGGATATTCTTCATTAATCGGTATCTTGTGTCTTTCTGACAGAATCTCCTTGGAAGGGAAATATGTGCTTGAAGAAAGTGATAGAAAACGACTCCCAATGGGTTATCTGTGAAGCTGCCAGACTAGTTTTGTGTTATAGGTCATCTCCATTTGGCTGGAGGAATAATGCTTATTATATAAGCCAACCAATGGTCTAAGCAAGCTATCTTGCAATGTGGGCAACTCCAGGCCAGTTGGAACATCCAATCCATTGCAGGATGGGGGTGTCAACATGCAAATATAGAAATCCCCAATTTACTTAGTTTAAAGGTAGAAACTCCAGGTTTTGACCTTGTCACAGGAGACCTTTCCCCCTGAGGGAAGGTCCCACTTCACCAGACAAATGACATCCACTGCAGATTTGGCTCAGTAGGTAGTGCTTCAGTCTTGCAAGCTGAAGGTCCTGAGATTGATCCTTGAAAGGAGGGTGTGATATCCTGGGAGAAGCTTCTGGATTTCTATATTTTCATGTTGACAGGAGATATAAGAAGGCAGCTGGGGATAGTGGCTTATAGAGAATCAGAGTTTTCTGGGGCTTTGTTAGATCGCTTTTGAGCTTTATATTTTTTTCTTTTATTGTTATTTTGTTGGAAAGTTTTTGTTTTTAAATCATTTTCAATTCCAAATATGTTCCTTTCCCTCTCCTAACCAGAAAGCTATCCATTATAATGAAAATTAGAAGAAAGAAAGAAGAGGGGAGCAATCAAAGTGATCCAGTGAGACAAACTGAAACATCAACAATCTGAACAGCATAGGGGGTTATATTATATCTCTGTAATCCTCCTCCAAAGCAGGAAATCTGGGAGGAAATCTTGCAATGAATAGAATGTAAACTCTTTGAGGGCATGGGTCCTCTCTCTCTTTTCTCCCCTCTCTCTCTCTCTCTCTCTCTCTCTCTCTCTCTCTCTCTCTCTCTCTCTCTCTCTCTCTCTCTCTCTCTCTCTCTCTCTCCCCCTCCCTCCCTCCCTCCCTCCCTCCCTCCCTTCCTCTCTCTTCTCTCTCCTTTCTTTTGCTCTCTCATATATCTCTTGCTGTCTTCTCTATCTTCTATCTCTCTCTTTGCTTCTCTTCTCTTATTTCTCTTGCTTTTTTCATCTCTCTCTTCCTCCTCTCTTTTCCTCTCTCTCTCTCATTGTTCTCTTCTATCTCTCTCAATCTCGCCTTTCTATCTTTCTTCTCTCTTCTCTCATATCTCTCTTCTATCTCTCTTGTGCTTTTTCCTCTCCTCTCCTCCCCTCCCCTCCCCTCTCTTCTCCTCTTCACATCTTCTCTTCTCTTCTCTTCTCTTCTCTTCTCTTCTCTTCTCTTCTCTTCTCTTCTCTTCTCTTCTCTTCTCTTCTCTTCTCTTCTCTTCTCTTCTCTTCTCTTCTCTTCTCTTCTCTTCTCTTCTCTTCTCTTCTCTTCTCTTCTCTTCTCTTCTCTTCTCTTCTCTTCTCTTCTCTTCTTTCCTTTCCCTTGTTCTTATATTTCTTACTCTCTTTCTTATTTCTCTTCTATCTCTCTCTTGTCTCTTCCTTCTCTGGCTCTCTCTGTCTCTGTCTTTCTGTCCCCCCTCCCTCCCTCTTCCTCCTTCCCCCCTCACATCTTTGTATCCTTAATGCTAAGTACAATGTTTGTTGCACTACAGACATTTAATAAATGTTTGTTAGAATGAACTTTAAGATTAGCAAATAATGTCCTTAGGAACATGACACACAATTCTAGAATGTCATCCCAAATATCATCTAGTCCAGTTCCTTAGTTTTATAAATTAGGAGACTCAAGCCCAGAAAAGTTAGAAAACTTGTTCAAGGTTATCCAAGTAGTAGGTGGCATAAGAGATATTTGAACTCAGGTCCTACAATGTCACTACTAGAATTCTACCTTCTCCATCATGCTGCCTCCATGCATGAGGTCACTATGGTTCAGTATTCATTAAGGGAGGGCTAGGAAGAAGTGCTGGGAAGGGGGCCAATTGGCAGAGTTAAAAGCTTCCAGTGGGAATGCTGATAATAAGGAGGCCAAGAAGGGTTGGAGGATGCTCTTAGAGTATTTATCTCAGTTGTGGTTACATTATTCACATCACAAAGCCTAAGAGAAGCAATGTTGTATAGGGAGCTGGCTGTGGTGCTAGGAGACATCCATCCATGTAGGCTTTTTCCTAGGCCCAGAGACCAGAAGGCCAGCTCAAATTCTTCCTGTATAACCATGGGCAAATCATTTGAAACTCTCTAAGCCTCAGTCACCCATCTGTAAAAAGATAATAATAATAATAGTACAGGATTGCTGTGAGACTCAAAATGAAATAAAAATACTTTGCAATCTTTAAATGTCAGCGATTATAATAAAATTAGAACAATATAATTTTCATTGCTAACTTCCAGAGTTGTTCAGAGGAAAAGCACTTTGTAAAGCTATGAGGCACCATGCTTCTGCCTGAAAAAGAGCTACCTTTCTCTTTTCCAAAGATGGGAGCTTATAGACATGGAATACACATTTAGAAGCACATGTACACACATATTCATGCATATATGCACACATACAAATAAACATTTCCATATATATTATGCATAGACTCTCAAACTCAATTGCTATGTTAGTTTTGCTGAACTTTCCCCCCTCTTTATTATTTGTTTCAAAATATGACTTACTGAATAGGGGATAGATGAAAATGAAGATGATATAAAAACTAAAGATTTCAGTAAAATAAAAATAATAAAAATCTTACAACCATGAGGTTTTTCATCAGAACAATGCTGTGGGGATCTCTGATTTCACTGATGGGGAAGTGGTGGGAGGTTATTCCTCCATCAATGCTGATTGTACCCCGCCCCCCATCTCACCAATCTTTCATGATTTGGAGATAATTAATCTGATACATTTTGGATTTTGCAGTCAATTTGCTGTCAAACATCTCTAGTCTTAGTTATGCTGGTTCTTGGATGATACAGAAGCTGAAAGTTCATCCCAGGACCTGTATTGGAAGCCCTTTCTTCCTGGTGACACCTTCCAAAGAATGTGCTTGCTAAGTAGATATAGCCTTTAAGAGCCAATGGTCAGCAGTAGCTAGGTGGCTTATTGGATTGCAAGTCAAGCCTAGAGGCAGGAGGACATGGGTTCTAAGGAGGCATGGTTTCCGAGCTTCGATGAGGAGGAAGAAATTAGAGGTATTGGAGAGTCTGAACCTTTGGCAGATCCTGATTCAAGTTGTGGCTTCTTCTTTTCCTCCTTCCCCTTTCCCTTCCTCTTTCTGTTTCTCTCACCTTTTGTTTTTATATCACAGTCATTTCTTCTTAAACACCTCTTTGTAACAAAAGATGATGTTCAAGCAAAAGTAACTGATCCTAAATTATGTCTGACAACATACACTACATTCTCTATCAGGAGCTCTCCTCTTCTCTCCTGCAAAGTGAGATGTATAATTTATTATAAATTCTCTAGGATTCCTGATCAGTCATCATCATTCCTCAGAGTGGCTACTTTTAGGATTATCATCCTTTATATTATTGTAGTCATTGGGTAAATTGTTCTCTTAGTTCTGTTACCAGCCCAGAGCTCTTGTTTTCAAACATAAAATGGAAATCATGAAAAATGTGGACAGAAATCAAAGGCCATTCAGTTTGGCCAGTGGGTGATCACAGAAGGGAACAGTCATAAATAACTGGGTCTAGAAATCCTTTAGTCTATCATAAGGCTTCCTTCCTTCCTTCCTTCCTTCCTTCTTTCCTTCCTTCCTTCCTTCCTTCCTTCCTTCCTTCCTTCCTTCCTTCCTTCCTTCCTTCCTTCCTTCCTTCCTTCCTTCCTTCCTTCCTTCCTTCCTTCCTTCCTTCCTTCCTCTTATCAATTCCAAGACAAAAGAGAAGTAAGGGCCAGGCAACTGGAGTAAAGTGACTTTCCCAGGATCACATAGCTAGGAAGCATGTGATGTTAGATTTGAATTCACACCTCCCATCTCCAGACCTAGTGCTCTATCTACTGAGTTACCTAGATTCCCCTAATCTAGGCTTTTCACAGAGGAAGAAAATAAGGTTCCAGGGTGGAAGGTGGGGGAAAGTGCTTGCCTAAGGTCCTGTGGTTGATTTAGTGGAAAGGACAGGATGAAGGCTGTGTTTCCTGATCTATGAGCAATGATATGATGCTGTTCTCCATCTGTGCCCTTAACATTCTGCTCCTCAGCACCCTATCCCTCCACCGTACAAAGAACTTTGTAGTTCTTTTTATATATTTTGTGCTTCCTAATCTATGTACATATTGTTTCTTACCAGTAGAATGCAAACATTTTGAGGGACAGGATTTTGTTTTTTTTTTGTCTTTCAATTCCCCATGCATAACACAGTGCCTGGCACTTAGTAATTTGATGCCAAGTAACTGCTTGTTGAATTAAGTTTATCATTCCTGGAAATGTGATGAACTACAACCAGAACAGAGCCTGTCATATCATGCAGTTAAGATATTGTATTAAGATAATGCCCCCTTATAGTGTCATTTTACTCATGGAACCAATTAAAACTGTGAATAACATTTGAAAGCAAATTTTACTAAGATTCTGATTTCTCAGTGTCTGTTGGCTTTGGGGGCAGGAAGACTGGAGGAAGCTTCATGACTATGGACAGTGCTAATTCACATCTCTGGACCTCAGCCTCAGTAAAATGAAAAGATTTGGTCCAGTGAAGTCGAAGGTATCTTTTTCAATCATTTCAGTCATGCTTGATTCTTTGTGACGCTTTTTAGAGTTTTCTTGGAAAAGATACTAAAGTGATTTGCCATTTCTTTCTCCAGCTCATTTGACAGATGAGGAAACTGAGACAAACAAATTGAATTACCCAGGGTCACATAGCTAATAAGTGTCTGAGACCATATTTGAACTCAGGAAGATGAATCTAGGACTCAGTGATGGTGAACCTTTTAGAGATCATGTCCATACTGCAATCCCCATGCCAAGTATGAGCCCCCAGCCTCACCCCAGACAGGGGAGAGAGGAAAAGCTTCATTTGGGCTGCTGGGCTAAGGATAGGGTGTTGGGAGAAATGTCCTCAGGCATGTGTAGAGAGGGAGAAGGAAGCAGTCCCTCTGGCATGCTATAGCACATGTGCCATAGGTTCACCAACATGAGTCTAGGTCACTGTTGATGAAGTATTGGCATGTATACCAACCTGGAACTGGGGGAGCTGCTCCATTTCCCTTCTCAGTGACTGAAGACAATTTCAGCATGTCCCTCCTCTATGTCCAGCCACCCAAAGCTAGCATTTTCCTCCCCCTACTCTCTGGGGTAATGCAGGGGACTCACAGGCAGCTGGAAGTTGCAGTTTGGGCACATGAACTTGAAAGCCTACACCAACCCTGCTCTAGGTTCTTATCCATCTCCTTGACCCTTTATTCTAACTTTAAATTCAAGCCCTCACTTTAGTTTCTCTAGACACTAAAGAACTATACCCTTCCTACTGTCTTCATATCTTAGTCTCTAATTATAGCAGGAATGAATTCTAGATACCCGTCAAGCTTCCTTCAAGGCAGTGTACCCCTGTTTTCTTAGTTACTGCAAACATTTGAGTTAGCTTCTCTGCTTTCTAGACAAATAAGCCTGGGACACCTGTCTTTAGAGCCTAGATAGTACAATGGACGGAATACTGGATTTGAAGCAGGAGAATTCATGGTTGAAGACCAGCTTCATCATTCACCACTACCTGTGTGACTTCTCACAAGTTATTTTATTTTCCTCTTGAGGCCTCAGTTTCCTTATCCATAAAAAAAGGAGTTAGATTGATGAAATAACTTCTGCCTCTAAATTCACATTCCATTGTTTTTATCTCCAGTTACATAGGGTCAAGGAAAAGCTCTACTCTCATCTATTCCTTACCTTTAGTAAGGGGTTCTTCTTGTTTGAGCCAAACTCCTCTCTGCCATCCCTCCTTCTTCCATATTACCTGAGATCAGAGAGATCCTAGTCCTCAAAAATGGAATTCCTGCATTTTGTGGCAAGGAAAGTGGGAATCAGAGGGAGGAAATGTTCGGATAAAGTTTAGCATTTAGGAAAATTTCTTTTTTTTTAAGTGTCTTAGGACTTAGTTCTGTAAGACAATAGCTACAGCTCACCTAGGTTTTTCCCAGGGTCCTGACATAAATGTATTGGGTGGGATAGTGGGTATGCTTCCTCCTTGTGTCAACTGCTGTCCCAACACCAAGCCTTATGGTCCTCTATTGGTCTGAGTTACTTTTATTGAGTCTTATTGCTGTGCACTCTTTCCCCACAGCACCCTCTAGTACCAATTCTTTTGGCACAAATCCACCTATGATCTGACTGTCCTTGGTTCCCACTCCACTCTACTCCTGGCAAGTGAAGAATCCCTCATTCCAGCTCTGTGAAGACCTCTGCTTTTCTCATGAGAGATGGGTGAGATGGTTGGGCAAGCTAGCCAATCACACAGACTGGACTGCCATTTGTCAAGCAGCCAAGAAACAGCTTGAAGAGCAAAAAAAAACATAAACTTCTTCAGCTTTATCTCCTGTTCCTCCCCTAGCAAGCACATTAACCTTCCCCCAGCCTAGAATGCAGGACTTCTTCCTGCCTTTATTGTCACTCCTCTGGAAACCCTCACTTTGGAGAACAATCATTTACTTAGTCCAAATGGCTCTGCGGTGATTTATCTGGATTGAGGTGAAAGCCTTGCTGCTTCATGCCCTCTCTGGGGAGAAAAAGAACTTAGTTGACCATTAAAATGAATCAATTGCTGAGCTCCTTTGTGTACCCACCTGTCTCCTGCTGGCTTCTTGGAAGGAGTGGGATGTTTTATATGAAGGAAGACTGGTGAAGAGTTAAATAGGTGACTATTCTGCTCCCCCTTGCCCCCTAGGGAAGGATAGAGAGAGGAGGCAAGAGGGTAATTTTCCAATCAATCAACAAACCTAGTTTAAAAGCCCATTTTGTCCCAGAAAGTGCTATGCTGGATGAAGCCTTCTCTGATTTCCAGGTGCTAGCATTGCCTATCCTCCAATCCCTTTTTGTCTTTTTAATATATAACATATACACATTCATACTCGATACACATGAACACATATGTGGATGTGCCTACATGGACATATATGCACATACTCACACACATGTACAATTCTATGTTTGTATTATCTACTTCCAATAAAATGTAAGCTTCTCGAAGGCAAGCCCCATTTCACTTTTGTCTTTGTCTCTTCAGTGTCTGACAGAATATTTGGAACATAACAGGTTCCTTCAAAATATTTATTGAGCCAAGCAGCTAGTGGATAGAAAGCCAGGAGGGAGAAATGGGAGGTCCTGGGTTTCAATGTAGCCTTAGATCCTTCCTAACTGTGTGACTCAGGGAAAGTCCCTGCTCTTCTGCCTTGAAACCAATACACAGTATTCATTCTAAGACAGAAAGTAAGGGCTTAAAAATGTTTGTTGATTGATTGATTGAAAGGATTTGAGAACAAAGACCAAAAAAAAAAAGACAAGTCTCCACCCTTCAGGAGCTTTTACTCTTCTGGGAGGATACTATATAATCATTGACACATAAGTACAGGAAAGACACACACACACAAATTTTTAAAAAATGACTTGGAATGGGGTGATGGTACCTTGGACAGGTCATGGTTCTAAGGGATACTGAGAAAGGGATAACTCCTGGGTTTTAAATTGGGAGAAATGGAAGAATGGTGGTGCTCTCCCTTGAAAGAGATATGTTAAAAGCTCATTCCTGTGCTTCAGTCATTAATAAGAGTGAGCTGATTCTGGATTAAAGTAACCACTAGCTGGGCCATCTGTTGAATACAATTTCAAATATAGCCCACACTGGGAGAGAGCTGGGGGGCTGGTGACAGGACTCAGAGAGTCATTACCACTCACTGCTCTTCCTGAGAACCTGGCACATGGCCTTGGAGAATCACTGCTGTCCTCAGCCCCAGCTGTCTGCCCTCTTTGATGTTAATGGGAATGAAGGCCGTAGCTTAAGGCCAATTGGTAATAACATCTCCCTGACTAGAATTGCTGAATACTGTTTGTCAGAGAACACAGAAAAAACCTTTTTCTTTTTTCCACCTGAATTATCTGTAACTTCTTGACTGACTTTGGATTCCTTTCTCAAATTAGGAATCAGGAAACCTCAGACACATTACTAGGACATAGTTGGGGTGTCATGTTCAATCTTGCAGGTTCACCTTATTAGCACTGCCTTCTTCAGAAGCATCACCAACACCTACCTCCTCTCTTCATGCCCTTGGCCCATTTTTTATGTCATTTATCTTCTTCTTAGTCGTGTATATCATTAAAGAATCAATAAGTCAATCACTGAGCAATTATTAAGCACCTGCTCTGTGTCAGGTGCTATGCTAGGTGATGGAGGGGATCGTGTGAAACTTTTCTGGAATGATTTGAGTACAATTTCATGTAGAGGAATTAATTAGATTATTTCTAGAAGTCATTTCCTATCTCAGTCTTCATTCATTCTAGTGGAATATTCTTGTTAGTTTATTTGTTTATCTATTGATTTTTGGCAGCAATCTTTGGATTCTCTTAATGTTTTGCTGTCTATATCCAGAAGTTCTGCACAATTTTGTTTTGTTTTCCCTATATTACAGTATTCATAGGTTTATTTATTTTTCTTTCTTTCTGCATGTTCTTCTGGAAGACCTACAATTCTTAACTCATTTCTAGGCAACCTATCTTCAAGGTCATTTGCTTTGAGTTGCATAGAATAAATGATGTGTATATGTGTCTTTAAGTGTTCTGTTTTATTTTTCTTCTGCCAAATTTTCCTCTACTTCAGTTTGGTTGTTCTGAATTGGTTAATTATACTTTATTTGATTAGGCAAATTCTCTATCATTAAGACATTGTTTTTTTCCTAGAATTTAAAAAGTTTTACAGTGAAAATTCTGATTTCCAAACTTTATTTACCCCAATATCTTAAAAAAAACCCTTCCCTACTGTCTTAGAATTGATACTAAATTTTGGTTTTAAGACCCAAGAAGAGTGATAAGGACTAGTCAGTTGGTGATAAGTGACTTCTTCACGATCACACAGCTAGGAAGTGTTTGAGGCTAGATTTGGACCCAGTACATCCCATCTCTAGGTTTGACTCTCCACTGATCCACCTAACAGTCCCCCTTACCCCAATAATTAAAAAAATGAATTTGCTTCTCTTTGGAAATATTCTTGAATTTTTATGTTTTTTTTTTGTTGTTGTCTGGAGAGTTTACAAAATTCTGTCTTTTATTAGGTTCAATTAGTTCATCTTCCTTCATATATATTAACTTTTTTACTGAGAATTGTGTTATATCTTTGATATTTTTTATGTACTAGCATCTTCCTTTATTCATTCCTTTCAACATTTATCAAACACCTCTGTGCAATGGGCCATCCTTTGAGATTAGCCAAAATCCCAGAGTATTCTTTTTTCTTGGTGCCGTCTTCTAAAGATGCCAGGTTCCTCCTTAGTCGTAGACCGGAAGGTCACTGTCTTGTTGCCATTTCACTGTGTATGAACAAACAAAGAAACAGAAATACAGCAGGCAAGTCCAAAGTTCAACATCAGTCTGTAAAAGTTCAGTGTCTGCTGGTATAAGAGAATTACCATTAGAGATATTTGGAAAGAGAGTAGAAACAAGAAGCTAGTTTTTAATCAAGCAAAACCAGATTTATATTCATTCTTTCTAAAAATTTATTTGATAAATTAATTTATCTTTTTTTGTAAGGGGGGTTATTCTTGGATAATATATTTTTCATTGTTCCAGACTTTTATTAAAGTTCTTTGAATAACTTTAGTGTTTCAGACAGTTCCTCATAGTCATTTCTTTTCTTTTCTCCTGGTAAGTATATACCCAAGACTAGACTGTAAATCTGGCTTGATCTTCACAGATTTGGGAATGTAGGATTTCTGGGCCTGGACCTCCGACTTGTAAAATTTTGGGGGGATAGGACTGGCCCAGTGGGGTTCAGTCCCCTTTCCTTCAGGTCTTACATAGTTGCCAACATTAGCACCTTTTTGATTCCTCTCTCCACTCTCCTCTTTTCCCTCACAGGGCTAGGTAGAGTTCATGTTTTCTATTTCTTTTTAAGATATGTCAGAGGATGTACTTGAGAAGTCATCACAGAATCACTGCAATAGAAAGCTTGAGACATAAGCTCTCAAGTTTCCTTGTGCTCACTGCCATGGACTCAGAGAGGCTGGTATCACAGCAGCACTGAGGGAGCATTCTAAGTATTAATGTTCTAATATGTTATAGGGATTGATTTTATTATGAACTTAATAAACACCAAAAGTAATAAAATTTTATTGTTTACAGAAAAAAGAAAATTTATTAGAAATTATGAACATATTATTCATAGATTATCTGCCTTTTTTCTATTTATGTAAAGATTATGTTTTAAAATTCAACTTTAACATGGTAGGTCTAGGTTAAAGCCCATCTCATCCGTGGCCCTGAACTTCCTTCTTCTCTCTTCTGTTATTTTTTAATGATTCATTGGTATTTTTCTTGGTTTTCTGCCTTTTAAACATAATTATTGCTACCTACTTCCCTTGGTCCTCTCATAATTAGCCCCTTTCCAAAAAATAACTGGGAAGATAAGTCATCTTTGTAATAAACAAGTATAATCACATACAGACAATCCACATATTGGTTATATCTAAAACCATACATATGACTCAGACTACTCTTCTAGCTCTTTACCTCTCAGGTAAATGATGTGAAGCATGATTCATGCTAAGTCATTTGGAGTTGTAACTGGCCATAGTGTTGAACATAGTTTTAAATTCTTTCACATGTACTTTTCTTTATAATGCTATAGGAGGCATATAAATTGTTCTCCTGGTTCTCCTCATATCACCATAATGTTCTCCTATTTTAAAATATGTACATTCATTTTTATTTCTTATGGTACTATAATATCCCATTATACTCACATGTCATAATTTATTCAGACATTTTCCAGTCAATGGGCATTTAAATTGTTTGCAAGTCTCTGCTACAACAACAAAAAAAGTTGTGTTATAATTTTTTTGAAGATATAAACCTTTTCTTTCTTTTTTTTTATTCCTCTAGGGTATTGGCCTAGGAGTGGTATTGATATTTCAAAAAGTATGCACCCTTTACTGACTTCTTGAATTTCCAAATTGCTTTCCAGACCTTCACAGCTTTGCTAACAATGTCTAAGTGTGCCTGTCCTCCTTTAACCTTCCTAACAACTGTCATTTGATTTTTTTGGTTATCTTTGCCAGTCTGATACAGAGTAAGATACAGAGCTTCAATGTCGTTTTCCTTTGAATTTCTGTTATGATTAATGATTTGGAGCATTTTTATATAGCATGCTTCTTTTGTTTTGAAAACTACCTATTAAGATCCTTTATCTATTTGGAAGTGTTTTTATTTGTTTATATTAATTCTCTAAATATCATAGATATCTTTATGGATATGTGAATATAAACTTGACCACCATATTCCAAGAAATATTTTTATGATAGAAATGTTCTTCAAAGAATTTTTCCCATTTAATACTTTTCTAATTTTAACTTCACTGATTTTTATGTAACAATTTTCAGTTTTATATAATTAAGATTATATATTTTTATCATCTGTGATTCTGTATTTTTAAATTTTCTCTCCTCACTCCAGTGTTTGTATTTAAAAATTTCTACTCAGTTTAATTTTTTTATAAGTAATGCTTGGAAGTTCTTTATTCTATTAAAGATCAATCTTCTCTCCTACCTATTCCCATAGAATTATTTTGAGTTTTGCAGAATAAGTTATTGTTGATTCTAAGCTTTTTTTTTCTTTTTGAAATATCATCTTCAGGATTTTCTCTCTTTTATAGTAGTCACTGCCAAGTCTTATATGGACCTCACACTGTTTCCTTGGTACCTGAACTTTTTCTTTCTGACTGTTTATAGATTTTTTTCCCCAATTTGACTTGGAAGCTCTGAATTTTGGCTATGACATTCCTAGGAGTTTTCAGTTATTTTTTTTCAGGCAATTATTAGTGAATTATTGCTAATTCCATTTCATTTCTTCAGATTGGTTTTATTTCAGCACTACCTCTGGAAGTTTTTAAAGAAATATTTCTTGAACTATTTATCTTCAGTTATGTTTTTAGGGATTACAGTGATTTTTATTTTATCATTCCTTGATTTTTTTCTTGAAATACTTGGTATCTTACATTTTCTCCTATGTTTTTCAATCTTTTGATTTAGTTGTATTTCTTATCTTGTAAAGTCATTTAGTTCTTTTTGCACCATTCTAATTTTCAGGAAGTCTACTACTTGAGTAAGAGTTTCCACCTTTGATTCTATACTATTTATTTTCCTTACATATCTCCCCTGACCTCAGCTCTTACTTTACTTAAAATTTTAATTTTCATTTCTTGCTTCTTCTGTCAGCCTTTCTTGTAGCACCCACATTCTCACTTTTTTTCTTCTGAGACTATGATTTGACTTGTCATTGTGGCATTATTTTCTTCTCCTTGGACTTCTTGAGCATCTCCTGATCCATATTATTTATTTATTATATTTGGAATTTTCTTTTGGTCATTCATGTCTTTGACAGTTTGGGACTTAGTGTCAGGATCATGCCCTGCCTCCTTCTTCATTCCTTGATGTGGATAAGACTCTGATTTTTCTTTCATCTGATGAATCTCACTTGGAGTATGGGCACGTTTCCACAAAATTAATCAGATCTCATTGACTCTCCAAGATCTTGGAGGTATTTTCATTTAGGAAACTGTCTTTTAGTTCTGCTGAGACATTTGTAATCTGAGTGCTATGGGCCCGTGGTGATCATAGGGTGTCTTAAGCCAAGGTCCTATGGTCTGCTCTTAGGGGTATCCACAATGTTGCTGTAGACTTCATATGTTTTTGCCTCAGTTGCATTGGCTGACCTTGTAGCAGCCTTTTTCTAACATAGTTCTAATCATTATTTTTGTGCATTCTTAAACTAGATGAAGGAATTTACTGCTGTCTCTTTGCATTTTGGGACTGTTATGTAATCCAGTGTCCTTTTTATATCTTTGCTGTAGTATATAGGGGAGAACTAGGCTTTTCTGTAAACTTTCACACTATCATCTTAATTGGAAGTCGATTCATAAGTGTTTTACATTGTTGTATCTTGCATTTTCTTTCTCATGTGAATTTAGTTGTAATTACTCTCCATCTGGCACATAATTCACAGTAAGGATGGGGGAAGGAGATTTTTAAGGTTTAAAAACATACAAAAATGAATAATCTCTTTTCTTACTTGTCACATGATTCTATTTCTTAATTTGAGGCATAATTACAAATGACCTACCTATAATATTTCCTCTATTTTAGCTCAAACATTAAATACATCCTCAAGATATTAGGTTGGGTCATCAAGTATAATAATTTCCCCCAATAAACAGAGAAGTTTCTTTTTACCACAAGCTTATTTATTTAAACCCTATGGTGGATTGAGAATATGGGCAAGAGTTTCAAAGGATGAGCAAGAACAGATGGCTTGTGATCTATACCACTGGAGAAAATACCCAAATCAACAGGTTAACAACAAAGTAACAAATAGTAAAAAACTGGAATATGTGCATTGTTACCTACTTGGGGTCCTTACCAGAACAGTGATAAAGAGAATGAATTCCATTATCCTTGGTCAGGCAACATTTAGTGAACAGACTAAATATACAAATTCTTTTTGGGACAATGAAGGACTAGAGGAAGTTTAGAGAAGGCAGTCAAAAATTGCAATGGGATTGGAATCTAGGTTTGTATGGCTATAAACTGAAGGAACTGGAGATGTCTAATCTTGAGTATAGTGAAGTTATAAGGAAGGTGCCTGATGAATGTCTTCAATTATTATTAAAGAAAGTTTAGATTTATTCTATTTGATAACCTTGAACATAACTAAGAATGTTGAGTGGTGTAAGAATAATGTCCAATACTCCAAGTCTTATATTTTATGAAGTTTATTAATAATCACTTGAAGTAAAGGAAAAAAGGTAATTATCGACCAAAATATAAGGTCACATGAGTAGATTCTCCTGCCACTCACTTCACACCACCTCCACAGCTTACTATCACCAAAAGAGAGAGAGAGAGGCAGGGTTACACCAAACTTATATCCTACCTAAGTCAGCACATAGTGTGAGAAGGAACATGGGATGCTGGGAATTGGAGTTCTAGGGTATAGAAATTAATTACACAGTGGGAGGTGGAGAGAGAGACACAGACACAGACAGACAGAGACACAGAGAGACAGATTTGAAGGGAAGAAAAAAAAAACAAACTCTTGCTAACAACTGTAGCCATCCAGATGTAGCTTACAGATAAAGAGAGTGAAGGGACCTCATTTTCCAGATGAGGAAACTGAAGCTCAACAGCCTGTGACTTATATAAGGTCATATAGATTATAAGCATCCGAGGAGTGATTTCAATGCATTTCCTCTGACTCCAGAGCCAGAATTCTTTCCTTGCTACCATGCTGAATAGGCTACCTTAGAATGTAAAGAGTTTTTCATTACTGGATGTCTTTAAGCATTAGCTAGAATGAATAATGCTCAGAGACTCTATTGAGGAGTGATCTACTAAGGCAAAGGTAGGACTAGTTAACCTTTTGTGTCCCTTTGACCTGGGTGAACCTATGATTCTTTTAAGATTGACTCCCAGTTTCCATTAGAACATCCATCTCCTGGCTGCTGTCCAGGGTCAGATCCATGAGTTGCAGTATCTACACTGTCTCTTCACAAAACTCCTCCTAAATGGTAGAGATCTTTGTTTCCAGCTATTTCTCTCTTCTGGGGACCATGACAGAGTCACATGCTAGACTCTTCTAAAATCTCCAGCCCAAACATCTTCCCAGCTGTTTCACTTCTAGAGCAGCTTGAGCTTGGCAAAGCCCATAGATCCAACAGAAATGTTGCAAGACAGAGAAAAGGTTCCTTTTCTCTGATTCCCCATTCAGTCAATATATTTTCTAGGGGTAAAGTCAGGAGAGTATATGAATGAGGGGAGCTTGCATCTACTGGGAAGTTGATTCTATTTGGTTTACTGAGGCTGAGTGAAAGGGTGATGCAGAGTAGATATAGCTCAAGAGTAAAATATACATAGCTGGGGAACAGAGATAATGTGCTGGAGAGGAAAACAGACAGGCCTATGAGCTACAGAAGCTTAACAGTTATGCCAAAGGAAGAAGCTACCTCTTCCTGAATGGCTTTTTCAGTTCAAGGGGAATGAGAGACTCCCTGCTCATTGGCATGAGAGATAATTATTTAAAGAAACTGAGTTGCTCAGCTGTGGCCCAGACAACCGGAGGTGAGGGCATTTTTAGCAAAGCACCTATCATGCTGAGTTGTCAGTTGGGATTTGGAATAACTACTTAATAACTGACATGGCCCCTGAGCTCTATTCACTATCTTGTTATAACTGGGGGACAGCATGATGAGCTAGACACGATCCTATATCCCCATCTTCTACTCTTCTCTCTTATAATCTCCTTACCTTGTCATTGAGCCTTGAAGGGCTTTAATCATCTTTGAGATAGCCAGGGAGCCAAGATGGACTGGGACTAAAGGGCAGATCAGGCATTACGAACCCATCTGCCCAGCTCAGCCCTGGAGAGTTTTTGCCTTTTCAGGCAAACTTATAACTTGATGTCCTTTCTGAATACATATCAGAACTCCATTCGCCCCCTTCCTCATAGGATCTTGGGAATTTTCTAAGGATCTGAAATCCTTGTGGAGAGGAGATGACCCTGGGTTTGAAAAACTGGGCCAAAAGAACAGGAATTTCAGTCATTTTGACCAAGTTGGAAAGTACAGGTCAGCTGGCTGGCATACTGTGCTTCTGTTATCCAAAGACCAATCAAACCAAGTTCAATGAGGCTTATTCATAGAGTATCTGGTCACTGGGGGATAGATAGTTGTTGGGATTTTTTGTCAGTTAACAAAGTCATTAAGATATCCTCCTCTTCTTCCTCCTCCTCCTCCTCATCATCATTGGTAGAGTGCAGTGAATACAGTTGGGAAGAAGTGGTCAATAGTCCTGCTCTCATACATAGTGACTGTCAGTTCTTAGACAAATCTTTTAACTTCTCTGTTCCAGGCAACTCTAGTACAGGGACAGTTTTAGATCTATGTTAGTAGAGGGAATTTTTTGCACCAATGAAATAATGAGTTGGCCAATTCACCACATCTCACAGCTCCCCCTCCGCCTCACCATAGCCAGTATTTGTTTCCTGCTCTAAAGTTTTCTAATCAATATATTATATATGTATGTGTATGTGTGTATGTAAATGGAATGTGTACATGTATGTATGTATGTATGTATGTAGTTGTTCAGTAATTTCAATTGAATCAGACTCTTTGGATCCCATTTGGAATTTTCTCAGCAAAGATACTGGAGTGGTTTTCCATTTCCTTCTCCAAGTCATTTTATGGATGAAGAAACTGAGGCAAACAGGGTTAAGTGACTTGGCCAGGGTCATACATCTATTAACTGTCTGAGACCAGATTTGAACTCATGAAGATGAGTCTTCCTGACTTCAGGCAGGCATTCTATCCATTCTGCCACCTAGATGCCCTATACATACACATGCATATATACACATATTCATATATACATTCATATGTATATATATATATATATATTCTTATTGGGTCTTTGCAATAATCCTGTGACATAAATGTTGACTGCATTAGCAGTCTAATTTTACAGGTAGGGAAACTGAGGTTTAAAAAAGCCAATGTGCCTGTGGAATTATAACTAGTAGGTATTTAAGGTAGGATTCAAGCTCTGATCTCACCTGACCTCAATGTTAAAATTTCTTTTCTGTATATGAAAAAAGTTGTGATCTCTGCCAATAGAATAGGTACCCAGAGCAATAAATCACGGATCTTTAAAGTAAAAATATCAGAATTAATGTGAGAAGGGCTTCTTAGGAAGTAGTAGGTATCCCCTAAATGGAGATCTTCTAGCAAAGCCCAAATGATCATTTGTCAAATATGTTGTGTTCTTTTTCTGGTATGGGTTGGACTCAGTGATCACTGATGTCCATCCTAATGCCACAATCCTGTGATTATTTTTTCTGATTCTATGAACTGGAAGGGACCATAGATACATTGTTTAACTCCCTATTTTTAGAGATGGAGGAACTGAGGATAAAACTGTGAAGTAAATTGTTCAAGGTCAAATAGAACAGCTTAATGGTTATAGGATCATGGAGTAGAAATGGAAGGGACTTCACTGTCCTTTCTGGTTCAATTCCCTCATTTTACAGATGATGGCACTCAAGCCCAGAGAAGTTAATTGACTTGCCTAAGGTCACACAGGTGGTTGGGGGGAGAGCTGGAATTTGACAGAGATGGAACTAATATGCAAGTTTATTGAAGCCCAGGCCAAAGCCCTTTCCACATTGTCATGATGCCTTTTGCTTTAAAGATGTGCTATGTTCAGAAATCTATATTCTTAAAATTACATTTTTTTGGTAACTGAGCTGACTTAAGGGGAACCTATTTGTCTGGCACTTTAGCATGGTGGTCTTCTATATTTTCCAAACCAGAAGATGTTGACAAGGGGGAGATAAGGAGATAAGGAGGTGGTGAGTGATGTAGGTAGTGGTAAAGTCGATCCTTTTTGTACTTGGTTCTGGTTCTAAGATCGAAATCCATGTGGGACAGAGGACTGGCATCTTTGTAAGTGAAATGTGACTTGAGTTCATAATTTTATAGTTAAATAAGACCCTTGAGGTCATCATTTTATAGATGAACTGTAAACTGAGGCTCAGGGAATGTATTTGTCTAGAGTGACATATTGGTCAGGTCACCTTAACACTACGAGGTCTGTGAGGAGAGGAAAATACAAGAAAATTCCTGGGGATGCTTTTATCCTTTGACAGCCTTAAAGAAAAGCTGACTGACTCAATAATTCCTGTAGCATCTATGGGTATCCAGAGCACATCTGATAAAATTGAGAAGGGAAAGACAAGTGGTTTGTGGTAGAGAGAGAAAAGGGAAGAGGGAAATTTGAGGTGAGTAAGGAGGCAGAGGTTTGGTTGTGGGTTGTAGGTTATGGGTAAATGCTAAGCTGCTTGGAGCCAGTGGCCAGGCCCAGGGCATATCACTCATGTGTAGCTCTGCTTTCAGGAGCTATGCTGGTGCTGTAGTCCCAAGATGCTGGATATTTTTCTGGCAGTGTTGCCAAGGGAGCTGGTATAACTATGCCCAGAGGAAAGGCAGTGATGACAAGATGTGGTCAGGGCCAGCATATGCTGCATCCCTGAGAACATTCTTTCTGAGCCAATCCCCAATCCTTAAGGGTGTATTGGTCCCAGAGTTATGGGACCCTGGCTATTCAGGGATCAAGGACCTTGGCATCACCTTTCTAGGGGAAGTTTGGGAAAAATGGGAAAGGGAGAAAGAAAAAGGAAGGAAATCTGGTTCTGGAAATCAAGTTCTAGATCATGGTTCTAGAGCTGCAAGGAATATTTTAATTTTATGGAGGAGGAATCTGAGGTCCAGAGAGACTAACTTGTCCAAGATGGAACAGGTAGTAAGTTTCAAAGGCAGGATTTAAATCCAGGTCCTCTGATTTGAGTTAATTCTCTTTTCATGTCATTGTGAAATCTACTTTATTGTTATCAGTTAGTTATTAACAGGTAACTATATGGCAATATGAATTTGCAATGCATCACTTTGGCCGTCTTGTGCCTCTATTTCCCTATCTGCAAAAATGAGAATGACAAGAATGGTGTATATAGGGTTAATAGACACTCTAAATATATAGGGAAGGGCTTCTAGGGGGCACAGTGCATAGAGTCCTGGTCCTGGGAAATGGCAAGCCATGCAACTATGTCTGCAAAAAAAAAAAAAAAAAAACAAATGGGATCATAAAGAGTCAGACATGACTGAAATGACTGGACAACAACAATGACAAACTACATAGGACTGTACCTTAGAAGAGACAGCTGCTGTAGTGTCCCACAAGTCTGTTGAGATATCTGAGCATCTCATATTAATATATGGTATTGGGAAAAAGACTTTATTATTTGGGAAATCCTATGGCCTTCTAAGTCATTCTATGCACTTCTAGCATGATCTTTCAACCTTTCTATCATTTTGTCTTTTTCTATCTCTGTCTCTCTGTCTCACTGTATCTGTCTGTTTTTCCTTCATCCTCTCTCTACTGAGCCCTCCCATTCAGATGTTATTCATCCTTTTCAATCCTAGAAGAATCTAAAATCCAAAATTCATTGGTTCTTCATTGGGTCAATATCATCAAATGATATTGATGGGTAGCTAGATTTAGTGGATCAATCAATGCATACACAATGCAAGTGCACACAATAGACTAATACCTTGATCATCTATCTGCTCCTCTTAGGGCAGCTTTCTTTGCAACCTGTTCAACTATTTGAGCAGCCACATAACAAGATTGCTTGCTTCATTCTCTCTTGCCTATAGTTCATCTCTCACTTGCTTCACTAATTTTTCATATGTGTAGATCTTATTTTATTGCTTCTTGTTCTAAAAAATTCTCAATGGTCCAGTGTAACCTACTGATTAAAGTTTAAACTGATTTTCCTGGCATTTAAGGCTTTCTACAACCTAGCACCATCCTACTTTTTTAGTCTTAGATTATCCAACTTCCTGCCAGGTGTTTTATGATCCATTCACACTGGCCTTGAATGTGCCCTGTGCTTCCATTTTCCATTTCATGTCTTCTCATTCCTTTTGACCTGTTGAGTTTTTACCCATTTCTCTTTCTTTAAAAAAAAAACTTTATTTTCCATCTCACAATTAATATTATGTATTGGTAGTGATGGCTAGGCAATAGAAGTTAAGTGAATTGCCCAGGGTCTCACACCTAGGAAGTATTTGAGGGAAGATTTGAACCCAGGACATCTGCCTCCAGGCCTGACTTTCTATTCTCTGAACCACCTAGCTGCCTCCTTTACTTGTTTCTTAAAACACTACTCAAATGTCAGCCCATCCTTGAAGTCTTCTCTAATTTCCCCACCACTCGTCATTTAAATCATTTAAATTAATCATCATTTAAACATTCCTATCTCACTTATCCTTTCTTTGATGCATTTATCATGGATTATTTTAACTAACAATTACCTGTGCTTTCATTTTATCCCTCTAGTAGATTGTGTGCTCCTTGAGGGGAGGGATTATGTCTTAGCTAAAATTTATATATCTGCCCTGATCCACAGCAAGGAATTCAAAGTACCAGAGATACTTGAGATGTGTTGATCTGAATTGAAAAAAAAAAACTTAGAGATTTAGGATACCCTTAGGATTAGGGTAGGGTGGAGGAGATGATCTTTTCATTGATGTTGCTGTGGATTCCTGTCCTGCATGGACTGGTCATTACAGAGAGCAATCAGTCAGAACCAAAGAATGTTTCCAGGCCAAACTACAGAGGCATTTTTTAAATAGACTGGACACAAACAACTCTGTGTGCTAATAAAAGGCAGATGAGGGCTGGAGGATGTGGGTAGATCCTTTGACTGGGATGCCTTTGAATGGGAAGGAAAATATGGCCTCATCTTCCTGCCAGATAGAGGGCATGCCATACATACAACTGTTCTTTGCCATTCAGTCATTGTAGTCCCGTCTTCCTATAATTCCTGATATGGAGGAACAGAACAGGCAACTGAGGCAGATAAAGTTTCTTCATGCTCCTTTCTGAACCCTGAGATGCTTTTTAAAACTGAGTCATTTCTATGTTGGGAAGTCATAGAATCTTATAATCATATCATCTCATATATAGAAATAGAAAGGACTTGAGAAGCCATAAAGTCTACCATGTTTGAACATAAGAGGAAACTGAGGCCTAGAGAGGGTGACTTTTAGGATCATAGATTGAAAATTGGAAAGAACCTTAGAAGCTATCTATACAATTAGGTGGGCCATTGAACAGTGTTGGTCCTGGAATCAGGAAGACAAATTCAAATCTTGCCTGAGATAACCTGGATAAGTAATTTCTCTGTATGCTTAAATTGTTTCAACTGTAAAGAGAGAGAGAGAGAGAGAGAGAGAGAGAGAGAGAGAGAGAGAGAGAGAGACAGAGACAGAGAGACAGAGAGACAGAGAGAGAGACAGAGAGACAGAGAGAGAGACAGAGAGAGAGAGAGAGAGAGAGAGAGAGACCCACTTCATAGGGTTGGAGATGAGAGGGAGAGATGATCATCTCTAGCCCATTGAAAAAATTCCACCATTGTTTGGTCTGGAGAAATCTTTTGGTTCTGAATTAGTTATTTACTATAGTGACCAGTCTTGGCAGAGCAGGAGTCCACATTGGGATCTAGAAGGAATCATCTTCTCCTTTGTAAGACAGATCTTGTTATTACTGGTCAGGGTTGTTGTGAAGGAACTAAGAAAAGGAATGTGTTCATTAGCATAACAACTGGCATATAATAGGTGCTTAATAAATGTTTGTTTTCTTCCTTTCTTCTACCTAGTACTACCTCCTTCATTTTATAGATGATCAAATTGAGGCCCACAGGTGTTAAGTGACTTGCCTGATATCACAAATTGAGGCTGCTCTGATTCTTGACACAATTTGTGTTTTTCAGAGATATTTATCTAGAGATATTTAGAGATATTTCAGAGTGTATTTAAGTCCAGTGGGGCTGAAAGGATTTAGAAATGGGAGAAACTTTCGACATCACAGACCCATAGTATCAGAAATTCAGAGGCATAGATACTTTGGAGGTTATCTAATCCACTTCCTATCTCCTTACCCACCCCCTTACTCTTACATATTTGTAGTTGAGGAAATGTCAAGTCCTCGAATGATAAATTAATTCACCTTGGGTACACAGGCAGAGATTGGCAGATGATTTGATTTGAACTCAAATCTGCTGACTCCAGAATATGGCACTTTCCCTCTGAGTCATCTGGTTTAGTATTCTCATGTGATATAAAAGGACTTTGAAACCCAGTGATGAGAAATGACATGCCCAGGATCATACTGCTAGCCAAATGTCAGAGCTGTGAATTCCATCCAAGCCCTTTGATTCTTAATCCAGTGAATTTCCCACTTCATCCCTAGGTAGCTTCTATCCCTACTCATCAGCCAGAGGCACCACTCAAGGAGATAAACCAGAGTCTTGGATAAGAGCAATGCCTCTGTCCATCATCTGAAGAGGGAAAAGCCTCAGTCCAGCCAAGAGCTGGGTCTCATCTCTTTGCAGGCAGTACCCTCCAACTCCAGACAGCCCTTGGCATGCATAAGATGAGGAGGAAAGGAAAAATAATCCATCGAGAGAAAGCTGATGGAAGTCCTCTCAGCTTGGTTGAGTCAGGAGGCTCCCAGTAGTTTTTTTTGCATGATAGAATCATCTCAATACTCTTAAAGGCACCAAATGAGCATGGCTAGCATCTATTACCAGATGGCCCAAAGGATTGAAATTGGTTGAGCCCAGATTGGTTGTATAAGCTTCTATCAAAGGGCCAGCTCCCCATAGTGGAGCCTGCACCTGCTCTTTTGCTGGTGACCATCCCAGACAGCACACTGCTTCCCTTGGGAAGATGGCAATGACTCCTTGGCAGTGTTCAACAACCTGGAATGATTATGGCTCAGGAGGATGAGAGAAACTGTGAGCTGAAGCACTGAAGTCTGTCTCTATGAATTTTTGATGGACTCCATTGAAGGTATTAGTGTGTCCTTGGAGGTGTATAATTGAAATTCAGATTTGGATATTCTATTACTTTGCAATATTCTTTATGAGGTTGTCTTCCCCCCTCCCCCTATTTCCAGATGACTTGTTGGCCATTTTAGTGACTCCATTATGGAGAAAATATATTGATTTGTCAGGTTGGTGTCAGGAGTATTGCTCAGATGAAAATTGATTTATCTCTCTCATTGCAGCTTGTGTTTTCACTCTGTTCACCCCTCCTCCCCCCTCCAGGACCCAAGGGAGAATGGACTGGGCACCTCCCTGTTGGGATGCTGTCACCCTCCACAAGCTATAAATAAAGCTCTGGGCCCCAGCCGTGGCAGGGTTTATGTTCTGTGCGGAGGAGATAAAATAACTCCTCGTTTGCCTCTGCTGGTGTTTATGACGTTTATTTTCATTTCGCCCCTCCCCTGACAGGCACACACACACACAGAAGTGTATACACACACACACACACACACACACACACACACACTCTCACACTTGAATGTGACAAATCAGAGACTGTGATTCTTTCAACCAGGGCTAGACACTGGCTCTTCAGATAAGAAGGAAGGTGCCAGAGGAATTGTGCCAGGGAGCTATAAGAGATCAGGCCTTCTTCCCTTTCCATTTCGGAAAACACCCAGGGATAAGAGAGATCTTCAGTTGCCTCCCTTCCAAAGTTCTCCTGTATTTGTTATCTCTACCTGCCTACTTCCCCATTGTTGGCAGCAATAACCTTTATCAAAGAGACTGGACCAGGGAATTCATTGGTGCAGGAGAATCCTTCTACTCCTTCAGTGTGGTCACCTGCTTGGAAATTTCTAGTCTTAGTTGCCTAGAACACTAGGAGATTGACTTGCCCAGGGTCACACAGTCAGCATGTATCAGGGGTAGCGGAGCCTAGATCTTCTTGGGTCAACTTTTTTCCACTGCCCCATAATGCCTTTCTCAACATATACATATATAATTAGGAGACAGAGACTGGATCAATGATTTCATCAGTATGGAGACCCTCAGGTGAGGAAATTCTTCCTACCAATGCAATGCCTTTCTTTGTAATTTATAGTCTTAGAAAGTTGCATGTAGTACTGAGAGATTATTTGCCCAAGGTCAGAAATGGGATTTAAATTCAGGCATTACTAGCATCAAGTCTGGCTCTTTGGCCCCCTCCAGTGCTTCATATATAGAGAGATAGATATAGATATAGATATATAGATATATATTAGTATATTCAACAAATGGAAGGTGATTGGGGACAGGAGGAGGAACCAGCAGTGGGGGTAGAAGAATGAGGGGCCAGAAAAGACCTCATGCTGAAATTAGCCCTTGAGCAGAGATCTGAAGGAAATTGCCTTGTGAGGAGCAGGGAATGCGAATGTAATGTGTTCTAGGCATTGGGGACAACCAGTACAAATATAGGAAAGGACCAAGATAACTATGTAGGAGGAATATCTAGAAGGTTATTTTGACGGGACCACAGAGCATGTGATGGGGAGCGATGTATAATAAAGCTAGGGATGTAGATTGAAATAAGACTGCAAAATGAAAATCAAAGCCTTCCTACTTGATTCTTGAGGCAATGGGGAGCCACTGAAGTTTACTGAGAACAGGGATATGGTTAGAAATGCACTGTAGGGAAATGACTTTGGCAGCTACATAGAAGATGAGTTGGAAAGGGGAGAGACTTTATACAGGGAGACCAATTAGGAGACCATTGCAATGTTTCAGATGAGCACTAATGAAAGTCTGACTTTAGATATTCGCCATATGGATAGAAAGAAGAGAATGGATACATGAGTATCAAAGTGCTTTCATTCTCTTTGGTGAGATGATGCTTTAAAAAAACTCTACTTTCCATCTTAGACTTAATACTATGTATTGATCCCAAGGCAGAGGAGCAGTAAAAGGGCTAAGCAATGGAGATAAAGCAACTTGCCCAGGGTCACACAGCTAGGAAGTATCCAGGGTCTGACTTGAATTTAGGATCTCCTATATCTAGGCCTGGCTTTCAATCCACCAAGCCATCTAGCTGCCTCCTGAGAATATTCTTTTAAAGGGTTGGTGCTTGGTAGCCTAAATGGGATGTTTGGATAGTATGATCCCATATAGGCATAAAACAGGGAAATTGGAACATCTAGGATATCCAGACAACTTTATCATTTTGTCCACGTTCATTCTCAATCCTGCTTCATCCAAAGCTATTTTCTGCTCCTGTGGCATTGGCTCTGAATGCCATAGCAAGCGTCTGGGATTCTACTGGGGCCATGGCTTCCTTGGCAGTAACTGGGATTTCCAAATCATTGAGCCCATGTCAAGTGATTAATAGAAATTTTTGCATGACTATATGGAAGACTTTCATGTTCTATGTGTGAAATAATAATAGCTTACATTTGTATAAGAGTCTTGTGGCTAATAAAACATTTCCACTTATGATTTCACTTTAATTATTTGTTATATCTCTCATTTGATTGTTTTCATCCTGAGATAAGAAAATTTTTAAAGCAGAAAATGGCTTCTAGGATCTGTCCTGGAGACAGTCTATCTGTATTCATTCCAGTCTCTAAGACCTTCCATTAGATTCTATTGCTGGAATCAAATGGGATTCCCAGAAGAATTAGCCCAACCAGTCACTGCTGAACTTTGATTTGGCATGTTTAAACTTGCAGGGGTTCCTAATCTGGGGTACTCAGGTCAATATATTTCAGAGAGTCTAGGAAGTTGAAAAATAAGGAAATCATCATTATTTTCACTAATTTCCCATTGAAATTTGTCTTTTTTTTCAATTACAGAAAAACATTCTGAGAAGGGGTCCATAGGTTTCACTCTATTGTCAAAGAGGTCTTTGGCATAAGAAAGGTTAAACCTTTTGGTTTAAATGAAAGTCTCAAAAGGAAGGCTCTATAGTTGAACTAAACATGCCCAAGGAATCTATAGGCAAATACAAGGGAAAGATCCTAGGCAGACTCATTGATCTTCCTCTATGCTAGGCTGAGGACTAACAAATCCAAATTAAAGCAGTTCCCTGTACTTCTCCCCTCCACATTTTACTGGGGCTGGACTACTCCCTCCAAAACTTTCCCTACTCACAAATACAGTCTCACTGAAGATAGACCAGCACTATGCCATGGTGTGAATGTCAAGAGACAGAGATATAGCTAGATGTGCCAGTAATCGGGGAGATGCATGTACCATTTTCTTTAGATAATGGAATTAAAAAAAAAAAGAATCCATCATGCTCTGAGACGCCTAGGTCTATATTTCGTGGCTGCCTTTAGGATCCAAGAAGTGTCAAGGGTCATGAAAGCTGAACTGTCATTGATGATCCTCATTCAGAGATGCTGAGAAGTTTTTATTTTTAATTCTTACCTTCTGTCTTAGAATCAATACTATATATTGAGACTTCCTGTCTCTAGGCATGGCTCTCAATCCACTGAGCCAACTAGCAGCCCCTTGAGGGTAATGGTCTTTCCTTTTAAGGGCTGATTAGATTCCCACTCTTGAGGTCACAAACAGAGAACTAATTTAGTTAGGATCCCAGGAGTTTCTAGTTTAGAAAAGTGCAAATATAGCCATTTCTACATACTGAGGGGGGAGGATTTGGGAGAAAACATATAAGAACAGAACAGAACTAAGGATTAGAGAGTCTGTTGAACAAAGGAAGTTTACATCAGAAAACCCAGAGGATTTTCCCACATTATAATCCACTTTCTACTGATTCACTAATGTATATAAGAGAATGAAGTTCAGTGTTTAAGGCATGCATTATGTACTTATAATTGAAAGACAGATTAGATGGCATTCTATTTACTAAGGCAGGAATATGGAATCATCCAGTTTATAAACTTTGATTTTCTGTTATTAAAGATTGAAATGGAATAAACTCTTTGGTTTAGTTCAGCAGAATACAAAATTCTCCATAGCACTGAATTTCCAAAATATTCTGGTTAAGTGTAGGTCGAATTGTAGTTGTACACTTAATTATAACAGCTGAAAGTTGTTCTCCAGTAGATATATTATCAAAGGATAAGGTTCAAATTGTTTTCAAATGCAGAAATACAAGCTATCGATAAGCACAAGAAAATGTATCACTGATAAAAGAAATACAAATTGAAACCCAGAATCTACACCTAACATCCATCAAATTGACAAAGATAATAGAAGGTGGCGAATGATGGAGAGGGCTTTGGGAGAAGAGACATACTCATTCACTGTTGGTGAAACTTTGAACTATTTTATTTGGTGAAGACAATTTTTCAATATCCTCTGCCCCCAAATAACCAACCTGTGATTACTATTTGACACAGCAATACTTTTAAGTTTATATTCCACTGAGGTCAAATCAAGAGGGAAAGAATCCCTATATATAGTGGCACTTTTTGTTGTCCCTAAGAATTGGAAACAAAATAAATGCCTGCCACATGGAGAAAGGTGAACAATTTGTGGTATGTGAACATAATAAAATACTTTTATGTCACAAGAAGTTATGACTATCATTTCATTTGTGAATATTATCAACTTTCTGCATTAAAAATACCTACTAGATCCAACCATCCTTTCCATTTTCCTATTTCCCTCACCCATTTCTTGAGCAAACACTTTGACAAAAACATATATACTAAATGCCTCTACCTCCTCTCTTCATACTTTTTTACCCTCTTTAACCTGTTTCTGACCTCATCCTTTAACTGAAAATTCTCTTTCCACAGTTATCAATGATCTACTAGTCAAATATAATGGCCTTTACTAAATTCCTGATTTCTCTATTTTAGTTGGCATTGTTGACCAGCTTCACTGCTCCTAGGTACTCTTTTATTTTGGGGAATCAACAAGAAGACATGTTCTTCTTTGGATTGATTCAAGAAAGGCAACAAGGTATAAAGGGTAACAAGGAGATCAGGTGCAAGCTTCATAGAGTTATGGATTCTCCCTACTATGACTGCCATAGGAGAGTGTCTATGAATATATTTACGACCTTCTGTATTGGAATGTAAGCCGATGATTTCAGCTCTGCCTTGATTCAGCATAGTACCTATTAAAGAGTGTTTGATAAATGATTTCTTAATTATTACCTGATTTAGAGAGATCTAGGAAGACATATGAAAGGATGAAAAGTGAAATGCCCAGAACCATGTGCATAATTTACATGGAGACCACTATACTGTAAAGGAATATATCTTCAAAAGATTGAACATTGATCAATGCGCAACTAGGTGGTGCAGTGGATAGAGTGCCAGGCTTGGCATCAGGAAGACCTGAGTTCAAATTTTACCTCAGATATTTACTAGCAAGTTAATTAACCATTTGCCTCAGTTTATTCATCTGTAAAATGAGCTTGGGAAGGAAATGGCAAACCACTCTAGTATCTTTGCCAAGAAAACCCCAAATGGGGTTATGAAGAGTCAGACAAGACTGAAAATGAATGAACAATAATGGAACACTGATCAACAGATTATTCATTACCTCAGAAAACTATTAGAGAAGCATGATGCCTGTCTTGGCAAAGAGGTAATTGGTTAGAGGTGTGGAGTATGCTGAATATTTTAATATGTATCTAATGCCTTGTTTGACTATAGTTTTGTTTCAAGAAAAGGCTTCTATTGGTGGGTTACTGGGTAGTGAGTTAGTGAGCAATGATAAAAGTTAAAAAATCAATCAAACATTTATAAATACTCAGAATCAAAAAAAATCAGAAGTGGACACAAAGCAGACATTTTGCTTCAATATTAAATTTCATATATGTATATATCTGCGTGTGTTTATATGTATCTGTGTATATACATAAAGAGCTATACACATAAACTATAGTTGTTCATTCATTTTCAGTGGTGTCCATCTCTTTGTGACCCTGTTTGGGATTTTCCTGGCAGATATATTGGAGTAGCTTGCAATTTCCTTTTTCAGCTTATTTATATATATATATATATGAAGAACCAAGGCAAACAGGATTAAGTAACTTGCCCAGAGTTATTAAGTTATTAACTGTCTGATGTCAGATTTGAACTCAACGATGATTTCCTAACTCCAGGCCCTATAGTTCAATCCCTCAATATTATAACCAATGGCTTATGGATTTGTTAATTAGCTAGACAGGTTAAGAACCAGAAACATAACCAGATTCATTTCTGACCAAATTTTCTGGCAGTCTGCATTGTAAAGTTCCTAACTCAAAATGTAGTAAACACAAAGTGGTTCAGAACATGTATGGTGCTTCCTCACTTTTTCAGACATGAACTCAGATTTGTACAAAGATATCCATGCTAAAATCTGGCTAGAATCATAAAATCATTGAATTCTGGTTTTGGAAAAGAGCTTAGGGATAATCTAGTACAAATCTCTGACTGTACAGTGATGGTAAGTGAGTTGCTCAAGGTCACAGTTAAATTTAGTGCACAAATCAGCATTTGAACTCAAATGTCTTATCTCTGCCACCAATTAGCTGTATGATGAATACACCTAACAAGCTATATACCTATCTGGACCTTGGCTTTGAGCTCACAAACACTGAATAGGATGAAACTGGCTAGAGTGGAATTTACCTTAATTGGGATAATTGTTTAGTCTCTGTTGAAGAGAGTATATTGAAGATGAATTCAGAGGACACCGTCAGACTTCTCCATTGGTCCTTATGGTGATGCCATAAGGCAGTTAGGTGACATAGTGCTGAATTTGGAGTCAGGAAGACCTCAGTTCCGATCCTCTCTCAGATATTTATGTGGCTTTGGGTGAATCACCTATTCTTTCAGTCTCAGTTTCATTATCTGTAAAATGAGGATAATAATAGTATCTATTTTAAAGGGTTGTTGTAAGGATTAAATGAGATACAATTTATAAAGCACTCTGCAAACCTTACCATACCATATAAATGTCATCTATCATTATTACTATGCCCAGTAGAGTTATTCAAAGCAAGCTTCATAAAGAAGTTATTTTTTCTTTACAATTTTTGATATCTTTTTATATCACCTTTATTCCCAAATACATATTTTCTCTGGTCCATCCTAAAAGAGACATTGCCAAAGAATGAAAAAGAGGAAGGGAAAAAATTGTTCAGCAAAAGTAACCAACATATCAACCTATTCTAATAGCATATGCCATCTTCCAAACTCCAACCTTTGCAAAGAAGGAAAAGAGGCAAATTCTCTCATTTCTTCTTCAGGGCCAAACTTGATCATTATAATTATTTAACACTCAGTGTCTTTTATTTTTACTTGTTAGTCCCATTTATATAGCTGTAACTATTATGTAGGTTATTTTCCTGGTTCTGTTTACTTCACTTTGCATCAATTCATTTTTTTCCCAGAGTTTTTTGTAGTCTTCATATCTACTTTTTATGATAATTCACTAATATTTCATTCATGTGGCACAAATAGTTTATCCAATCCTGAATTAATGGGCAACCACTCCCCATCCCACCTCTAGTTCTTTGTTATTACAAAAAGTACTGCTCTAATTATTTTTGTGGAAATGAGATCTTTCTTTATATTTTTACTTCCTTGGATCTGCCAGTGAAAACTCTGAGTCAAATAGTAAAACACTTTACTATTTTCTTTGGATATTTAGAAAGTGAATTTTAAATCAGAGCTTTGAAAAAGACAGAGTCATGGTTGAAATATGAAACTATGAATCCAAAGGGGAATCTATGGGAGAAATATCATATCAGGCTACAGAGAAGAGACTCAGCAAGTTGTTATGTGGGGATAGCAAAGAACCTCAGCTGAAACAAGGAGGCAGAGCTCAGAATTAATGAAGGAAAACAGTATCTTGATAGGAGTGCAATTTGTAGGAATCTCTAATATGATAAAAAATAAATTATTATTCATAAGAAGCAGAAAGGGGCTACTGTTTAGGAGGGTAGCTTTTAGGAAGTATTCTTAATTGCTTGGAGGGCCTTAATAAGGAAAGTTGTGTCAAAATAAAGAACACTGGGAATAAGGATGGTAGCGACTGCTGCCTGAGGAGAGCACCAGTCTCTCTTGCTCAGGGATTGCCTTAAGCAAGCATATAAAAGCAGGGAGAAATTGTAGTTAAAGACTGAAGTTTGAAGTTGGTCAATCATACTTTTTTTTAAAGATTGTACTTAGGAGAGGGACAGAGCCAGATGGGACCTTGTCATACTAAAGGCATATGGCTATAAGGATCTGATTGGCCCTTCTCGAAGGCTTGTGGCATTTTGGGAGTCTGGGGCATGGAAGTGTAGGGAAATAGGACATAGTGGGGATGAACCTGTCAGAAAGTCAGTGAAAATTGCCTCATCAAATGTGCTTTCTGAACCAATTCCTTTCCCTTAGAACATACCAGATTCAGATCTTGCCTTAGAGTTGGAGTACTCAGTAGGATAGAGAAGGAGGAAAAGAAATGATAAAGCTATAAGCTACCTCATTAAGACTTTGAGAGAAAACCAACATTTCCCAGACAAAGGGAATGGCTATTGCTTCTTCTTCCTCCTTCCATCTCAAATGTAACTCTTCTCCATGGGAAGACTTAGATGTACTGATGCTTAATGAAGTAAATAGTACCAGGAAAGCAATGTGCATAAGGACTACCACTGTGTAAATTGAAGCATGCAAGAGAGAAATAGAGGAAATATTGAACATGTACCTTACCCCCTTTCATTGCTGAGGAGAGAGATCTTGAATACACTTCCAGTATCATTTGGTGAGATAGTTAATTATTCAGGAACTACTTTTTTTCTCCCTTTCTTTTTTAATTTTTTTGTTACAAGAGTTGACTTGCTTGGGGGTAGGGGAAAGGACCATAATTTGAAATAAAGGTGATATAAAAATCAATAAAAACAACAAAAATAAATAAAAAACAAAGCAACAAAAATAATGCACATCACTTTTCTGGAGAAGGAAATTCTATCTTGGGAGCACATCCCAAGCTAATTTTCCTTTGTCCTAAGCTAGATTCTTTCTTGCTGCTGTTTAAGTCTATTCTGTCTTCAAAGGAAACATCAATGGTTAATTTGTGCATGGATAGTTTTGATAAAGGAGAATTGCAGAAGGTTAGGACAATGAAGCTTTCTGAAGACACTGGATTTTGTAGCTTCAGCTCTTGGTAGCCTGCATCTCAGGCACAGGGCATTAGCCAGCATTGTCACCTTGTCTCTTTTCCTGCCTAGGCTGTTCTATCTATTGTGCTTTCTTCCTAAGGGATGAAGTAAAGTCTATTCCTCACCTGATGATGTAGAGATAGGAACTGGCCAGTTTCTGCTGTGCTGTGTGTGATAACATCAACACCAGCTGGACATGTCCATGAAGCACAGCTGGGGCTTCTGGGATGGCTTCTCCCTGCTTTCATAGTCTTACTTTAGAGAGAGAGAGAGAGAGAAAGAGAGAGAGAGACAGAGATAGAGAGACAGAGACAGAGAGACAGAGACTTCATTAGAACTAATCACATATGCAGGTTCTGCTACACAGAAGAGGCTGAGGTCAATACTTGCCATTTCCCTGTCTGGGCAGATCCTGATGATCATCACTCACTCTGGTTTCTCAGTCAGTATAATCCCACAATCCACAGACCAATGAGATCAATGTGGATCCCTATCCCTCCATGCACACATGAAGTGTAGTCACAGGCAGCACTTCCGCTTTGGGGTGTTAATGTTCCAGAAATGGAACCCACAGGAAGCCCCATAACTCACACAAAGGAGTCAGGGGGCAGATTGTCCAGCACTCTGGTGAGCTCCAGACACAAATCTGAGGCCTGGACCAGGTCTCAGGCCATTCCTCCCCAACAGCCTTGTATATGCTCTTTATGGACTGTCTCAGCAGAACTCCTCTGGTCCCTTTGCAGTCACTCGTGTTTAGCAAGTTGCTAACACTGCACTTTATACTCTGTGTAATTACAAACCTGGAGGGGTAATCATCCCACAAGTGGTCCAGAACACTGCCCACAGTGCCCCAAGCCTCTGTCCACTTTCCTGGTGCTGACAACCCCTATCCCTCTCAAGGTTAATGCTTGTACCCCAGCTCCATGGCCATTCTGCAATTGCTGGTCATGGGCAAGGGGTTCTTAGTCGATACCCTGCAGTCAGTCTAAGGCAGCAAGCTCCAATATCTTTTTTTTTTATTAAAGAAATTATTATGGTACTCGGATGCCCTATACTGGGTGGTACCTGAACTTCCCTCCCCTAGTTACACCCCAGCCCAAATATCGGATCCTTTTAAGTCCTCTTAATTATTTATTGAAAGGCTGTTGCAGCAACCAAAATCACTGCTCATTTTTCAGCACACCGGAAACTAGGTCAGGCTGAGGGAGACCCCAGAAATAAAGATAAAATCACCATGGGCTGAGTGCTGGATGGGTCCAGGGCTTGAGTGTCTGTTTCCCTGTGAAGGAGCCTTCTCCTAATCACTTTTAGTGGACAGCTAGTCATCTGAAAGGCTGGAAAAATTAGGCAGTCTTAGAGAAAAGGATGTCCTATTCTTTTAGCTTAGGGCACAAAGTAGATGGAGTGGGGTTGGGGTTCTTACATTCAGTGGGTGGCAGAGAATTTGTTGAAAAGCATTGATTAGGGATCTGCTCTGTGGAGGAAAAGGAGAAGAAATGAATCATAATTAACAATGGAATTTCTCATTCAACTGAGAAAAAAAATTGTATACTTCCCTGTGATACTTCGGATGAAATTGGTGGTCCAGGTACCTGAGCCATCACCTGGCTCTCAGGCACTCTGCAGCTAATGGAACAAAACCCCTGCTTTGATTGGCCCTGCTGCTTTAAATGATGGTCCTTTAACCAGTCTTTTAGGAACAGCTGTTGCCAATTTATCTTCCCTGAAAAATAAAGGCCCACCTGATTGTCTGCATGAGGCCATAAACCCATGGAGAGACACCCGTTTGGAACTTGTGTAGGGATGGAAACTGCCTGCTCTCTTTTCTGTGGGATGGCGAGGCCTTCTATCTGGGATCCCAGGACCTGTTGGTGCTACAAACACCTGAAGAAATGGAGCATCGCTGGGTCACGGTTTTGAATTGTGTTCCATCTGTCCAGTTTCCTCTATTCAGACAAATGAAAGTCTTAGCGCCCTCTTAAAGGCCATCTTTTCCTTTAAAGGCAACAACGATAATAACAAAGCCTGACAAGTTCTCATTTTTTAAAGAATGAATTTATATCTACAATCTCAACTAAGCCTCATGCTAACATCATGAATGAGGCATGATAGCTGTTATCTCCATTTTGCAGAAAAAGAAATTAAGACCTAGAGATGGAAGGGAACTCAGAGGATTCCTCCAGGGAACATCAGTGACTTGCTCCAGGTCATTCAGCTGTTAAGTAGAAGAACTAGCACTAAAAAGCCAGTTTTCTTGACTTCCAGCCCAATGTCCTTTATTCTTTGTCTCAGCATCCTTAAGTCCTCACCTATCCAGGCTCACCACATCCCACTTTTTGCACCATTGCCCAGAGGACATGTTTCTCTTCCCTTTCAACATTTTGGTTGCTCTTACCAAGGAGTCCTTCATTTTTTCTTTATATTTAACATTTTCTGAAGGAGACTAGATTGTTATTTATAGAGTATCATAAATTTAAAGTCAGAAGGCAGCTAATCTAACACCATTTCATAATTGAGCAAACTGAGGTTCATAAAGTTTAATTGACTTGACTTAGGTCACAAAGTGACAATAACAGAGATAGGAATTGAACCCTATTCCTTTGATGCCACATACATATTTCTTTCCAATAAGTAATTGACATACATGACTTCATTTGTACCTTCCACTAACCCTGTACATAAGGCACATAGGTTAGGCATTATTATTATTTCTATTTTATTATCATTTCTATTTTAGAGCACATAGATGTTTAATATCTTGCCCATGTTCATATAATGGCTAGCAAATGTAAGAGGCAGAATTTGATTCCCTGCCAAACACTAGCCTCAGTATATACCTTAAAGTCCATTCATTTCACTGGTCATGGTGCATAATGTAAAGATCTAGCACCCAAACTGGTTAACATTTATTGAGCACCTGCAGTATGCTATATAGTCCTTATTGACTTGAGGATGAAGTACAAAATCCTCAGCCTAGAATTTAAATCTATTCCAATCATGGCTCCCACTTGTCCTTTCTGCTAACCATCTGTCTATTATACCCCTTCATATCTTCTCTGATTGAGAAGCCCTTGAGCTTTTTCTTTTCCCCCACATTCCATGTTCTACTTTTACGCCTTTGTCCAGACTTTCTCCACATTGTGGTCCAGCAGAAACAAGGATGAATTTGGAGTGAAATCTAAGGACAAATTTCTCACCCTCTCTGGGTCTCAGTTTTCCCAATTATGATGATGTTAGATAAATGATCTCCAATGTGCTTTTCTTTCTCACCTCTGAGCATCTCTGCTTTTCTTCAAAGCAGAGATCAAGGGCATCCTTCTACATGAGACCTTCTGGGATCCTTCCTGTTGTTCATGATCTTTCTTGAAACTTGAATACATTTTGTATTTACTTATTTATATCCACCAAATATATTGCATATACCTCTAAGTATATATGTATACACATAATTATCATAACATGTATATATAAATATAAAAATATATCATAAATTAACATATATACTTAAGAGTATATATGTATACACATATAATTATGTATACATCTATATATAAATGTATAGATATTAACATTATTATATTCATTGATGTATAAATATAAATTATATATTAGCATATACATATATACCTTTAAGTATATATGTATACACACATAACTATTCCTACCATGATAAATAAAAATGTACAAACATATTAACATTATATATTAACATATTTATTAATTAGTATATAATTATAATTAGATGTATAATTCTTAATTATAAATTAATATATAAATATAAATTGTATATTAACACATATACACACATGTACCTACAGGTATATATGTATCCACAGATAATTATTCCTACCATGTGTATATAAATGTGTATTTTAAATAAATATATATGTTCATATGTATATGTATATATGTGTGTGTATATATATGTATATATATATTTATATATGAGACTGTAAGGTCTTTGAGCTCAGAGGCTATCTTTTGTATCCTAGCACTTAGCACAATACCTGCTAAATAGTAGGTACCTAATAAATATTGATTGATTGGATTTGGTATCCTCACCATGTGATAGAGGCTGGCACTAGAGAAAAAGTGCCAGACTGAAGGGTATGTGAAATTGATCACCTTGACAGGGGAGGGGCCCCAGGAGTGAATTTCCGGAGGAGAGAAGACTCTGGTGGGAGAGCAGTGAGGGTCTCTCAGTCTTGAGACGTGGAAGAGAGAAGGTAGATAAAGACTTTCTTCTGAGGGTTACCCATTTTTCCTGCTGGTGACTGGAAATCTTTCACCCCAACACTTCCCAATTGAAGGGACTTTCTGAAGAGAAACCTGAGCAGATTTTACCTCAGCTCCTGTTGCCCAGGGGTGAGTCAACCTGACTTTATGTCAGATGGCTCAGGCTGCCAAGGCCTGAGTTCCCCCTAAACTGGAGGAGGGAAGGGAAAGGGTTTAGATAGAGACAAGGACCCCCCTTTTCCCTACTTTCCTTTCCCCATTTTTCCCTGCCTGTTATTCCTTTTGTATTATCTGATTGAGTTAACATTAAAGTTATCTGTTCCCCAAGCTGAGTGTCAGTGAATAGATCAAGGGGAGACCTTTCGGTCTCAAGTAGTGGAGGGGGAACAAGAGGGACAAGAGTGAATTGGGGAGAGCAGCGTTGGCTAAGGAGGGAAGAAAGAAGGGGGAAAATCTTCAAACCCCCTCTCCTCTCTCTGAGCCAACCCGTTACAGCTACTGTCTCCCCTGAATCCTGTTTTTTGAGGGGGTTCTCCTCTCCTTCCCCCTTCTCCATACCTTGGGGTCTAAGCCTCCCCTCGGGACTACATCTATCCCTTCCTTCTTTTAATTTTTTTTTAAAACAACCACTTGGCTTATCCTATTTCGGCATGAATATCTACTTACTCTATAGTCTGGCTTAAAAAAAAAAAACCTACAGAAGTTGTTCTAAGGGGTTATACATCCCCTACTCGTTGCTCTGACATGTAAAGCCCTTAAGATATCTTTCTATTTTCACCATAAGCCATTCATAATAGAAACACTTTTAGGTCTTAAACATGACAACTTACTAAATAAAGCAAAAGAAATATCTCTGATACTCATGTATAAAAGCAAAATTTAAGTAACAAATTCATCACAATCTCTATCTAAACTTCATCACATCCTTCCATCAGTGCACTCAATATCTATGGGAATAAGGAGAATGCATGCTCAAAAACCTGCCAAGGAGACCCATAAATAAGGAAAATCCATGGGTTCAAAGTAACTCACAAATTTAGAACTGTAAAATTAATTGAAATTCTCAGTTGTAGGAACTGTCTGATAGAAGTTCCTCAATAGACAGGATTTCTAAATAAAGATATGAATAGGTGCTTCCAATGCTAAGCTATGTTGAGCCAGTGTGAGAATGAATTCCCTCTCATAGCCATGGAACTTAGCTGATTAGCTGATGAAGTTCTGTTATCGGTCCTTTTACCTTTTTCTCTGCTCTTCTTTTTGAGTTCAGATTATGATCAAACAAAAGCTCTTTGTCCAATTAGACAACAGTTCTAGTGTCTATATCTCTTCAGTAAATAACAGTCTTTTAAATAGAAGATGCAACTACTTAAGCTACTTTTCTTCGGAGTTCTGACTTCCTTTAAACTCTGAGTACAGACAAGTCAACATATGGTAAAGAGAGAGAGAGGGAGAGACAGATCCAGAGACAGAGAGACAGAGACAAAGTATTTATACAAGAATGAATGTGTAACTATTCTAGAAATATAGAAATAAACCCACTTCAATTTGTCCAACATGTGTATGTATACACACACCAGACCATTTATGCACATGTAGAAATACTCATATGTGTATATGTACATATATGGGCAGTTAGTTGGCATCATGGAATAGAGTGAGGGACTGGGAGTCAGGGAGACTCTTCTTCATGAATTTATATCTGGACCAGGCACTTACTACTTGGATGACCCTGGGCAAGCTATTCAACCCTATTTGCCTCAGTTTCCTCATCTTTAAAATGAACTGGAGACAGAAATGGCAAATCATTCCAGTATCTTTGCCAAGAAAATCCTAAATGGAGTTATAAAGAGTTGGAAGCCACTGGAAAAGACTGAACCACACTAACTTGCAATATATATTATCTATACAAGCATCTCCATAAATATACACTTACACATTTAATATTGCCAGTGCTAAAGATAGTGCCTGGCACATAGTAGATGCTTCTTAATTTAATGTTAAATAAATAAATAAATACCAGTAACCATCTGATCAACCTTTTGTTTAAACTTCAAAGGAGTGATTGGACAATGAATAAAAAACTTCATTTATTCAAACTCATGGCATAAATCTTCACGGGCTCACAATTACCCTTAGTACAAAATCTTTAAATATAAAACCTTTGTAGATTTTTTAATATAGCATATATACCTTAGGTATTTAAGTCCTTAGCTTGGCATTTAATGTCCTCCATGATCTGACCTCTGACTATGAATCTTTCTAGTACTGTTTCATATTACTCACCTTTATATATTCTCTTTTCAGCCAGACAACATTGCTAGCTGTTTCTTGTGCTTGACATTCAATCTCCAGTCTCCTCATCTTTGTATAAATGATGTCTCCTGTATGGGGCTTCCTTCTTACACAATAGAGATGCCATCTTTCTTGAGCCTCCTACTCCTTCAATCTCCACCCCCCCTTCCTATAACTGGAGGGGGGGAAGAAATATGAAAATTTTTAAAAAGAATAAGTAAATGCAAAGTAATTTTACAAAAAAAGGGAAAAGTTTTACAATGGTAAAATACAAATTATACAAAAAAAGAAATTTTAAAAAGTGATAGAAAAAACAAGAAAGAGAAAGGAGAGACAGAGTTTTAGAAATTCTCTTTTGCTGTCTCTTTGATCAATTTCTATTTTTGTGTAATTTGTATTTTACCATTGTAAAACTTTTTTCCCTTCTTGTAAAATTACTTTTCATTTATGTATTTTTTATTTGTTATATTTATCCATCTCTCCAGTAAGATGTAAGCTTCTTAAGAGCAGAGAGATATTGTATACACAGGGCCATCAGACAGTAATTATAAAAAAAATTGTTGGAGGAATTTGATTGAAATTCTCCTGGCTTTGGTTTGTTTTGCTGACAATCTGTTTTCAATTTGCTCAGTTTTGCTGAGCCTCCTATATTTTGGGAAAATTCATGCAGAAATGAGAAGGTTAAGGCAAATTAGGAAAGAACTGTATTTGTGTGTGTACTGGTAGAAGGCACAGAACTTTTACTTTAATTTTGAGTAGCCAGTTGATAAAGTGGATAGAATAAGGAACTTGGAATCAAAAGGCTTTTCTTTCTCACTTATTCCCTCTGTGATTTTGAGGAATTAATGTAACCTATTTGGACTTCAGTTTCCTAATCTGCAAAATGCTGAAATTGGGCCTGATGACTTGCAAGATCACTACAAATCCTAAATCTATGATCTAGACCCCAATCAATATGTTCTTTGTGTTATTCTCTTCCTCCCTCCCTCCCTCCCTTCCTTCCTTCCTTCCTTCCTTCCTTCCTTCCTTCCTTCCTTCCTTCCTTCCTTCCTTCCTTCCTTCCTTCCTTCCTTCCTTCCTTCCTTCCTTCCTTCCTTCCTTCCTTCCTTCCTTCCTTCCTTCCTTCCTTCCTTTCTCTCCTACAAATATGCCATTAGAAACATTTTGCTATATATTGGGAAGAGGCATCTTTTTAATTCCTCAATCTACTAATAAGTAATTATTAACTCTCTCTCATGATCCAGGCACTAAAAAAGTGCTGGAATTAGACAAACCAAAAGGAGAGATCATGCTCTCAAGGAGCTTACATTTTATCAGGAAATAAAACATGAAAGTTGTATGAAAAGCACTGTCTATATAGTGAAAGAACTTGGGTTCATATCCTATTTCTGATGTTAACTACCTGTGTGATTTGAGACAAGTCACTTAACCTCTCTGGGTCTCAATTTCCTCATATCCAAAATAAGGAAGTTGAGGATTATGTTTTTTAATATACTTTCTAAGTTCTTGATCCTATATGGAGAAAAGAGGGCAAGATCATCTGGGGTAAAGAAATTAAGAAATGAACACAGATAATAATAAACCCAAGTGAGTTGATTGTCTGTTTTAGTAGGGAGGCTAGAAGATATTCATAAAGTAGATCAGAGCCTTCTTGCAAAACATGAGGAAGAGATAATGGCCACCATTTAAAACAATCTTACTTTTTAAAAATATCACCTTCATTTCCAAATATATCCCTCCTCCTCCTTCCCTACCCAGTGAGCTATTCCTTGAAACAATAATTTATAAAAAAGAATGATAGAAACAAAGAGACAGAGGGAGGGAAGGATAGAAAGAGATTAAAGAAATAAGAGAGAGATAAAGGAGATGAGAGAGTTAAGAGAGATGAGAGATAAGAGGGATAAGAGAGATAAGAAAGATAAAGAGACGTAAAAGAGAGATAAGAAATGTAAAAGAGATAAGATAACCAAGAGAGGTAAGTGAGATAAGAGAGAAGGAGAGATAAGATATGAGTGAGAGAGATAAGAGAGTGATAAGAGAGAAAGAGAGATTTAAGAGAGATAAGAAAAATAAGTGAGAGAGATGTCTAAGGGAAACACAAGAGTTTCCAAGGCAAGCATCCAGCCAGCACTCAGCTGTTGGCAATGTTGAGGGAAAAAAGGAATTTATACTTTCCCAGACTCTGGAGAATGGACCAGCAGCAGCAACAGGAAGAGGAACAGGAGAGGTAGGAATGGCAGGAAAGGCATGAGCACCCAGGAAGTTAGCAGCCGGAGGCTGGATCCACAGCAAAGGTGGCAGCTCTGGGGTGCAGGGGGTGAAAAGCCTTGGCAGGAGAAACATGGTTTCTTTTCAAACTAATCTACTCAGAGAGAATTAAGAGTTCTCAGCTTCACTTCTGGTCACCATAATTGTAAGAGATGAGAGAGAAGAGTAGAGAGAGAAGAGATAAGAGAGATAAGAGAAAATAATTTCACAGAAATTACTCATCACCTCAACTGTGTCTGACAATAATATTTCATACCAGTAGATCTCCACCTCCATGATGAGTGAAGTGAATTCCAATATCAATTTCTATCAGATGAATCTAATATCCTCTGAGCAAATGGCAAGTTCAAATGGGAAGAGCCAATAACCCTTTAAAGAGGTGGTTGAGGAAAATGTTGAAAGTTTCCTCTTCAATGATCTTTGAGAATAGAGGAGAGCTTCCCTGGATGAGAATATTTCAAACAGAATCCTCTCCCATCCCCTTTTCTAGTTGGGATGACATCTGCGAGGCATTCTGACAGCTGGATTCTCCCTATGCCATCTTTTGGCAGCTGTAGCCCAAGATAACAGGTCTTTCCCCAGCCTGCTGCTGTCTCAGCTGTTAATGACTAGCTAATGATGAGCTAATGATTAGCATCCAAAATACATCAGAAACCAGGAATTGACCACTCAGCCTAAGGGAAGCTTCAGAGAGTATTACCAAGACAAAGATTGACCCAAAGTTATTCCAGGTATAGAGGATGGAACTCTCATCCTGAGTACTTCCCAGGAATTATTTTCTGCGCTACTTGAGGCAGAGCAATGACCCTGGGATGCAATTAGTGGACAAGGTATACCAGTGGCTCATGCACATACAATTATTCCATAAACTACCACTATACATCAAAATGTAAACAAAGCTCCAGAATTTTTTTTTCTTGCTATACAGTCTCCCTTTCTCCTCCATCTAAGCTACTTTTTGCAATTACCTTTCCCTTCTGGGCTGCTCTTGGTTTCCATTTATTTTAACTTGATATCACTAGTGTAAAACATGTTTTCAGTAACACAAGATACATCACAATTTAATTCTGTTTCACCTACACTGCAGGCACAGTAGGCTGACCCCAAACCTCACATCAGGTAGGCTAAAGTAGAATGACTCCCACACAAGGAAGTAAACCAGTCATTTCAGTATTGCAAGTTATAAATGTGCCTTTGCCACTACAATTTGCATTCATTGCTTCATTTCTCCATGCCTTAGTTTCCCCAACTATAAAATTTCTATAAGAAGAATGGGATGCTTTAAGAGACAATAGGAGTATTTTTTTGGAGACCTTCAAAGGTTGGAGGATCAAATGGTGATGCTCCATCAAGGATTGCTGATCAGATATGGTTTGGACTAGACAGCCCCTGAGGTCCTTTCTAGCTCTGATTCTGGAAAACTTAGGGGTACCAAACTCTATGCCTGGGATGCCCTTTCTCTTTACATCCATCTTTTTGGAAAAGCCCAACTTCAGAGAGATAAGAGAAAATAATTTCACAGAAATTACTCATCACCTCAACTGTGTCTGACAGTAATATTCCATACCAGTAGATCTCCACCTCCATGATGAGTGAAGTGAATTCCAGTATCAATTTCTATCAGATGAATCCAATATCCTCTGAGCAAATGGCAAGTTCAAATGGGAAGAGCCAATAACTCTTTAAAGAGGTGGTTGATGAAAATGTTGAAAGTTTCCTTTTCAATGATCTTTGAGAATAGAGGAGAGATTCCCTGGATGAGAATATTTCAAACAGAATCCTTTCCCATCCCCTTTTCTAGTTGGGATGACATCTGCGAGACATTCTGACAGCTGGATTCTCCCTATGCCATTTTTTGGCATACCTCAGAAACCAGGAATTGACCACTCAGCCTAAGGGAAGCTTCTGAGAGTACCACCAAGAAAAAGATTGACCCAAAGTTGTTCCAGGTATAGTGGATGTCACCTCTTCAGGTGTCACCTATGATTCAAGGTTTTTCCTGGTTCTAAGGCAGAAGAAATGGTAAAAGCTAGGCAATGAAGGTTAAAGGACTTGCCCAGGGTCACCCAGTTAGGAAGTGTCTGAGGCCAGATTTGACCCTAGGATCTCCTATGTCTGAGTTTGGCCCTCAATCCACTGAGCCACCTAAATGATCCCATTTTTCCTGATTTCTCCAAATGCTTATGCTTTTTCTCCATCATTAAAATTACTTTATACTTACATATATTAATACATGTGATCAAGTTCCCATCCTAGAATATAAGCTTCATAAGGACATAGCCTTTTTTATTTCTGACTTCGTATCCCCAGGACCTACCACACCTTTTATACTTGTTCAGTTATTTTAGTTGTGTCTGACTCTTCAAGACCTCATTTGTGGTTTTTCTTGGCAAAGATACTGGAGTGGTTTGCTATTTCCTTTTCCAGTTCATTTTACAAATGAGGAGACTGAGGCAAACAGAGTGAAGTGACTTGCTCAGGATCACATTGCTAGTGAATGACTGAGGCTGGATTTGAACTCATGAAGATGAGCTCTCCTGATTCCAGACCTGCCACTCTATCCACTGTGCCACCTTTTAAATAGTGAGCACTTAAACATTCGTTGGATTTAATTGAATTGGCTGGTTAGAGGACAGATGAAGTGATTGTTAGCTATGACTAATGAAAATAGTGGCCAACTACTACAACTCACAGACTGCAGAGTTTATTAAGTAAGCAACATGTTTCATTTAAAAAAAAAATCTGGAGTCTTTAAGTTTCTTATGGCACAGTTTGAGAAACCTTGGTCTACGCAGCTCTCTAAGACTCTAAGTAAGAGAGAAGATACTAACTTGCATCAGTAGAAGACATTTCCTTTTTTGGGAGCTCCCAAGACCAGTGAAATCACAGGTCCAGTACCTTGTCCTAACAATAAATAATAATAATTATTATCATTATTATTATTTTTTTATACTAGTATTTATATGGCCCTTGAAGTTTTGCAAAGTGCTTCATGGTCAAGGCTCATTTGAATCTCTGTAACCGTGAAAATATGGTTTTGCCAAGACTGTAAATTGACAAAACTGTAAAGGTTTCAGCCAAACTGCAAAGATAATTTTAGTGTCTTGATTTATATTAAAAATAAGTGGTCGCAGGGGCAGCTGGATAGCTCAGTGGCTCTCAGCCAGGCCTAGAGATGGGAGGTCCTAGGTTCAAATTTGACCTCAGATACTTCCCAGCTGTGTGACCCTGGGCAAGTCACTTGACCCCCATTGCCTAGCCTTTACCCCTCTTCTGCCTTGGAGGCAATACATAGTATTGACTCCAAGACAGAAGGTAAGGGTTTAAAAAAAATAAGTAGTTGCCATGGGAAAATTCCCAAATATGAAAATACCCAAGCCAGCTGGGTTTTATGGAGATTTTAATTAATACAAATGAAGGAATTAAGGGGAGAGAGAGAGAGCGAGAGAGAGAGAGAGAGAGAGAGAGAGAGAGAGAGAGAGAGAGAGAGAGAAAATAATAGAAAGGGCCCAAGCCAAATTGTCTAAGCCTGAGCTTTAAGGGAGAGTGAGTCAGTCTTTATCACTCACCACAAGATCATCCCAAGCAATCTCCAATCCTTCACTGAATTCCTCAACTCCTGAATTAAGTTCAGAGACCCTCCTCTGAACTCCTGCCTTCTGAACTGAGTTCAGAGAGCTCCTTTTAAAGATAATTTTCTCTTGTGTCACCTCCCCTAAATTTTCACATCTACCAATCACAGTAGATGCTTTTTCCCAGGACTGCCCGTTCTTAGTTCTCATTACTCTTTAGTTCTCACCTTCTCTGGGTATATTATATTTTCTGAGTATTTCATACCTCTTTTGTTAAGCTTGCCTTTTGTATGTTGCTTGACCTTTTAGTGACTAATTTAACCTTTATAGGTACTTAGCACCCTTTTGTATTAGATCTAAAAATAGACCTAGCTTAGGGTTTTTGCTTCACTATAAGTATGAGTTGAGGACTTTTTATTGTTCAATCAGGAATTTTACAACTTTATTTTCCCCTAAGGCACTGTCTGAGCAGGGTGGAGTAATTTTTAAAGCTCTCAATACATTCCTGATCAATTACCTCCATTGTTAAAAATGGGGAATAGCTTAATCAAATCTTATGAAATAGAATCTGAGCAGTTTTAAGATTCACACCTCACAACAACTCTGTGTTATTGTTGTCATTCAGTCATTTCAGTCATGTCTAACTCTTCCTGACCCCATTTGGGGTTCTCTTGGTAAAAATATTAGAACTGTTTGCCATTTCCTTCTCAATCTCATTTAATAGATGAGGAAAATGAGGGAAACAGAGTTAGATGACTTGCCCAGGGTCCTGTAATTAGTGTCTGAGGCCAGATTTGAACTCAGAAAGATGAATCTTCCTGACTTCAGAATGGCACTCTATCCATAGCACCATTTTATTTTCCCATTGTACAGATGAAGAAATTGAAGTCCTTTTAGATTGTGACTTTCCAAGCCTCACACCGCTTAAGCCTTTACTGTCTTATGCATGAATGACCCTCCTTCCTTTTATTGACCCGTTTATTAAAAATCCTGAATTGGATCCTGTATCCTTCATTAGGCAGTCTTATATCTGACAGAAGATTCAAGCTGACTCCAAATCTAGCACTCTTTCCCTTATGACATGCTGTTATTTCCAGAGAGTTTCCATTATATATCTGAAGTCACTTAGGTAGTAGAAGAAGAGGGAAGACTGGAACCCAAGTCTTCACATTCAAAATGCAATACTCTCCTTAGAAGACAGGGTCAGAATTGGACTTCAGGGCAGAGGAAATTTCAGTTCCAAGGCTAATTGTGGCCTGTATGAAAGATGCACAGCTAGGGGAATTGGAGGTCACAGAAGAACAAGTGGTACTTGGGTCCTGGGAGACTTGGACTCTACCCTTGACAACAAGAACCAACATTATGTGTCCATTTACCTTTTATAGAGTAGAAAGCCTTTAAGGTTTAGCAATGAGAGTTAAGAAGGCTTGAGATCAAGTCTAATGCATACTGAGTATGGCCTTGGACAAGAAAACTGGTTAAATGATGTGGAATCATTTCAGTCATGTCTGACTTTCTGTGACCCCTTTTGGGCCTTTTAAAAAAATTTTTTGGCAAATATATTGCCATTTCCTCCTCCAGCTCATTTGACAGATGAGAAAATTGAGGCAAAGGGGGTTAAGTGACTTGCCCAGGATCACAAAACTAGTATGTGCCTGAGGTCAGACTTGAACTCAGGTCCTCTTTACTACATGCTCCAGTGCCACCTAATATTATAAATTGTAGAGCAGGAACCAATCTTAATTGTTAGAAGAATTCACTGGGAATCTCCCACACCCATGAAATCATAGTTCTGGTCCAAGCTTGGAAGACTCTTTGCTTCCCCCACCAGGACTTGCAGAAGGACAGCAAGCAATCATGGTGGTATGGGAATAGCTGAGGCCAGTGGAATATAGATGTTCTGGATAAATGTTGAATGTCAATGTCTGTTTCAGAGGCTGCACATCGCCCCCCGAAATGAATACAATGTATTTTAATAATGAATGAATGATTAATAGCAACTGCTTTTTAGAATTATGATGAGATGTGTCATAACCCGCCATAGAGACTGGGATAGATGATATTGGAATGCATAATCGCAGATGTTACAAAGTGCATTATAAACCAGGGCACATAACACCGTTTATCCACACCTTTCCAACATGTTATTATAAAAACTCTTCTGAGAATGGATTAGAGGGGAAAAGCAACTCCTATTAATCACTGATTGATAAAAAATTGAAGAATGTGAAATTAAGGAAATGTTACTGATTCATCTCCCTCTCGCCATTTCTCATTCAACATTTCTGCCGCCTGCGGAGAGGACCTTCTCCCCTTCAAGAGGGTGAGGCAATATGTTGTCTTGAGTAGTAATCTGGACTGCTGTCTCTAGCCTTTTTCATACACAGGTAATGTACTGCTAAGACACAATGCTAAAAATACTTCAGGAAGCTTTTAGATAAATTAGTGGATGCTTCCTTCTTCTTAACCATCTGTAAAGAAAGAATCATCTCCTCCCCACTCATTCAGCCACATCCCTGGGTCAGATCCTAATCACTTCTTACCTGCATTAATGTAGCAGCCTCCCAATTAGACTCCCAGATTCTATTGTTCCCCCTTTCTAATTCATCATTCACAAAACTGAAAGAATAATCCTTCAAAAGCCAAGACTGATATTACTTCTTTGCTCAAGAACCACCAATGACTCCCTATTATCTCTAGGAAAAAAAAAATGGAACTTCTCAGCTCATCCCTTTAAACCATTCATGATCCACACAGTAACTCTGGATGCCATTTTCAGCTTTATTACACCTTCATGCTTTTATTTATTTTTATTTTATTTTTATTTCCAGTCAGTCTTGTCTACTTATTCTCCCTTAAGCTTGTCATTCTGTCCCCCATCCCTATATCTGAAATGTCTTACCTCTACTTAGAATTCTGAGCTTCTTTCACAAGTGTCCCATTCATGTGGCATTTCCTACATAAAGCTTTTCGTGATTCCTTCAGTTAGAAGTGTTCTCTCTTCTCCAATTGTCATGGACATATTTACATGTTTATGTGCTAAATCCCCTTGAGGGCCAAGACTGTTTTTAGTTTTATCTTTGTATTCTAAGGCTTAAAGCATAGTAAAGTGCTTAATAAATCCACACAGAATTGGATTCGATTTAGAAGATAGTCTTAATGTTTTGAGATTGACATCAGAGTGGGCATCTAGGACACTCACCCAACAAGCTGGTCCAGGGTTCCTCTATCAGAGGAGCAATTGCCTTGACACTAGGCTTGGATAGATAAACACCTTTTCTCATCAAGCATTATCTTTTTCTTAGCTATCATTTGAAGCCCAGCTCTAGAACCATAGTTTTTCTGGGGCCTTCCATGATTGTTCCAGCATTTCAGTCAAACCTACTCATTGTGACCCCATTTATGGATTTTCTTGACAAAGATACTGGAGTGGATTACATTTCTTTCTCCAGCTCACTTGACAAATGAGGAAACCAAAGCAAACAGCATCACACAGCTAGTAAGTGTCTGAGCCTATATTTGAACCCAGGCTTTCTTGATTTCTAGCCCAACTCTTTATCCATGATGCCACCTAGCTACCTGGCAGAGTTAGAAGAATTGTGCCTTGGTACCATGATTATACAAGTCTGCGATGATCTTTGCTTCCTTGAAAGTCTTATGGAACTTACTGTGTCTGTCAATGATTTGGCATTTCATTGAAGTCAGCCTTGTATTGCTGTGTCTGCTCCCATGTGTATTTATTTTGTTTTCCCCAACTAAACCCCAGGGTAGATATTGGTCTAAAACTTCTTTATAGCTCCTGCAGTGTCTTGTACATAATTGCTTAATAAATGTTACTTGATTGATTGGTTTTAATATCAAAGAACTGGAAAGTACTTTTTACCCTCCCCTTGGAGGTTAGAGTAGGTATTATCTTTCCCATGAGGTCTTACCTTGTCTTGAATGAAAAAGGGGTACTCCTTAGATGCCCCTGCATCTCCCTCCACCAATTCTGGACTCAAAACCTTTTAAGCTTGGTTCAGCTTGCATAGTTTTGGAAAGCCTAATGACATACCACAAGCCCCATGTTTTCCTCATCTGTAAAATGTGCCAAGTAGATTAAATGGCCTCCAAGGTTCCTTTCAGCCCCAGAACTTTGATCCTGGGATCCCATGAGTTAGCTGACTCTGGAGGGCTTACAGTCTAGTTTTGGGGATAGGGCAGAAAACATCTACCTGGAAAGAATCAAGTGATGACACTCCAAGGCTTCATCATTTGATTGGGGACATATTACTCCTGCCTGTGAAATTCCCACCTTTCTAAATATTTGTAGTATTGGCAGAGTGGATAGGAGGTCAAAAAGCCCTGAATTTGCATCATATTTCCATACTGTATGACCCTGACTAAGTCACTTAACCTCTTTCAGTCTCAGTTTCCTCAAATGAAAAGCAGGAGTATAATAGTACTTATCTCAAAAGGATGTTGTGAGAGATCAAGTAGAATAATCAATATAAAGCACTTTTCTAATTTCAAAGTGCTACATTAATGTGAGTTGTTGCCGTGATAATGATGATGATGATGATGATTATGAGCTCCCAGAGTAATCCTCATTGATGATTTTATCTCCATTAAGCTTTCCTAGTGTAGAGCCTCTTTGGGCTTATCTGGGATGCTCCATGGGAAGCAAGCATAGAGTTAATCTCTGGGTATGCACTGAAAGCTTTTCTGGCTCATCTTCGAGAACCCTTGGTCAACCCTATGACGAGGAGAGACATGAGAAGGGGACTTTAGTGGAGGATTAGCTAACCACATGGGAGATAAATAAAAGTTCTTCTGTAAACCTCATGACAAGGTTAATAGATGTCATGTGACTACTTGCCAAATGGCGAATATGAGTAGTATAGGAATTGGGAGCAGAAGGTGAAGATCACAGTAGACTGGAGTGGTCCAGGGGTGGGGGCGAGGGCTTCCTAGAGAGGATTGTGCCAGAGCTTTGGAAAGTGCAGGGACAATGGGGGCATTTCAGGCACAGGCATGCAGAAAAAGTACAGAGATCGGGAATCAACTTGTCAATCTGTGAACACCCAATTATTAAGCATCTACTGGATGCCAGGCACTATGTTAGGCACTGAGGATGCCTGAATGAAAAGAAGGAAAGAATCTCTGATCTCTCTCTAAGATGTGGTGGAGAGGAGGATAGATTTAGAGAAGGGTAGTGAGGATCACCAGCTCTATCTGTATTTGCCCCTAAATTCTCACTTCATCATCAACATTTTTAAAACCTTTATGTTCCACCTTTGAATCAGTACTGTGTATTGGTTCCAAAGCAGAAGAGTGGTAAGTGCTAGCCAATTAGTGACACAACTAGAAGTGTCTGAGGACAGATTTGAACTAAGGATCTTCATATCCAGACTTAGTTCTTAATCCCTTGAGCCACTTAACAGCCTCATCTTCATCTACTTTTAAAGAACCAGTGTGGCAAAACAGCCCTTATATAGAGCCTGACATCTGAAATGACCTTGAAAGAATCACTCAGTAAGACCTGGGTTCAAATCTCACTTCTGCTACTTTACACCTGCATGACGGTGAGTTGCTTAATCTCATTTGTAAAGGAGAAACTCATGTTAATCAATAAATAAACATTTATTAAGAACCTAGTATGAGGAAGCTCAGTGGATTGAGAGCTAGACCTAGAGATGAAAAGTACTAGATTCAAATCTGTGCTTAGATGCTTCCTTACTGTATGATCCTGGACAAATCACCTTAACCCCCATTGCCTGGGCCTTACCATTATTTCTGCCTCAGAAATAATACATAGTGTTGATTCTAAGACAGAAGCTAAGATTAAAACAAAAAATAATCTACTATGTACCAGGCACTGTGCTAAGCCTTGGAAAAACAAAAAGAGACAAATGACACTCTGCCTTCAAGATCTTACCATCTAATGGGAGGAACAATATGCAATTTGTAAAACATAAAATTTGTGCTAGAGAACTCCAAAAGTCCCTTCCCATCTATGAATGGACTGATGAAATAATGTCTAAATGGCCCCTAAAGTCCTTTCTAGTTAGAAATCAACAATCCAAAGACCTCTCCTTCTTTCTATATGTTTCTCATTGTCTTATTGAAATGTTCTCTCATCCCTTGGTCCAGTTTCTCTCTTATTCTCATTACCTACCAATTTTTCTCTTTACTGCCACTCCTGATTCTTCTTCTTTTGTTTTAATTCAATCCAGTTTTTTCCTTTATTCCAACGCTTCCCTCCCAGCTATTGCTACCATTGTTCCCAAAGTTCTAACAGATATCATTATTAAGAGCAAAGCCTATCGGAGGCTAATTAAAATTGCCAGGTTATAGAAATAAGTGGCACCCATCCTAACTTTCCTTAGAGTGCAAACTGCTTAAAATAAAACACTAAGGCATGATTATTAGTGAAAGAGAGAGACAGAGAGACAGAAAGAGACAGAGAAACAAAGACACACACAGAGGGAGAGAGAGAGAGAGAGAGAGAGAGAGAGAGAGAGAGAGAGAGAGAGAGAGAGAGAGAGAGAGAGAGAGAGAGAATTTATTTATAAACAGGTCAAACCAATCTGTACCCAAGGAAGCTAGAGTTACTACCATTAAGTAGTCTTCTTTAGCATTCCAACAAATTCCTTTTCCTTTCACCTTATTTGATTGACCTCCTGACTTCTTGGTCTACTGATGTTTGAGCTCCCAAGAAACCCAGGCTGAGAATCTCTTGTCTCCCTTCAACACGCCCACCTTTCTTCTCTAACCCTATCTATATTTTGAGGCTCTCTGTGATCTCCTAATTACTTCATATCACCCCCCCCCCCATCAAAAGATGTTGTTTAAGTCATTTCAGTCATGTCCAACTCTTTGTGACCTCCATTTGGGGTTTTCTTGGCAAAGATACTGGAGTAGTTTGCTATTTCTTTCTCCAGCTCATTGCACAAATGAAAAAGTGGAGGCAGTAAACAGGGCTAAATGACTAGCCCAGAGCTCCTCACTTAGTAAATGTTTAAGGCCAGATTCTATCTTAGGAAGAGGAGTCTTCCTTACTCTAGGACTGGCACTCTATACACTGTGCCATCTAGCTATCTCATCAAAGTATACATAGATACTGGAGTTATAGGATTTAGGTTCAAATTCTACTGCTGACATTAATAAGTGTGTGACCTTGTATAAGTCATTTTATCTCTGTGATGCTTAGTCTCCTCATCTGTAAAATGGTAGGTGGGGAGGGCAATCTAAACCATGCCTAAGCTTTGTCTCATACAGCTATAAGTCTATGATCCTAGAAGGGCTCTGATATACACAATTTGCTCTTCAGGGTTATCTCAAACACCACATTCCTTTTCTTAGACACATTTGAATAAACCTTATTTCTAACTATAGAACAAAGGATGTGTGCTTTGTGAAGGAATGTCTTTAAGCATCAATGAACAAAAGGGGAGATTTTTTTATGTTTTTTTAAAGCAGGATTGAAGGGTTATCTTTTTATTTTCCCTTCAGGGTCCCATGAAATCTAAATTCTAAATTTTCCTAAATAAGATTAAAAAGTTCTAAATTTTCCCTTCAAGTTCCCAACATCCTAAATCATTCCTTGACTATCCATGTCAGGAGTTATGGCTTATTAAACTGATGGGGTAAGGTTCCTTTCACATTCCTAGTTTGACAAGAGAGCCATATATTTCATCCAGTCCTTCAGGAATTAAATCTTCTCCTTTTCTAGCAGAGATTTCTCACTCAGAGATTAGTGCCAGATACCTGTCTGTCGAAAACCTGATGCCCATGGAGTAGATGAGAAATAATGGAGGCTTATAGAAACAAGCTCCGTGCTCCTGATGGCTCGGGACTTGTGTCAGAACTGTTATGAACCGATAAGCTGGGATAAAATAGTTAAAAACCAACTTCTCTGCTTCAGATCTCTCAAGATACTGCAACTTGGAAAAGGTCTGGGAGCAGGCTTACTGCTTTGGACATCGAGGTGTTCATTAGATTTAGGAGGTATAGAGTGGGATGGATTTGGAATAAGCATTTGGAGTAAGAGGATTTGGGTTCCAATCCCACTTCTGACAATTACTACCTTGGATGACCTTGAATGAATCCCTTAATTTCTCTGGGTCCAAGATTTCTCAGCTTAAAAGTGAGAGGGATGAATGAGGATCACAGATCCTGAAGGTATCTCAAGGGGCCTCCCTTTCATTTTACAGATAATGGAATTGATGCCCAGGAAAGTGATACAATTTGCCTGAGATCACATAGGTAAAAAGCACCTGAGGTGAGATTCAAACCAAGGTCTTCAGATTCATTCAGTCTTCTTTCCATTATACCTAGTTGCCTCCTATATGGTCCTCACTGTCCCTTGTAGTTTTCAATTCCTCCCAAATGGAAAGAGTAGTTGGTTGGCTGTTCAGAACAGATATCCCAGAGATAATAGATATAATAGTGATAATAATCATTCATGTTTATATAATTCGTACTATGTGCCAAACATGGTCTTGGAGGTAGGTTTATTATTACCCTCATTTTATAGATGAGGAGACCACGATGGGGAGAGGTTAAGTGATTTGTCCAATGCCACACAATTAATAAGGGTCTGAGGTTGGATTTGAACTCAGCCTTCTTGACTATAGGTCTGGTCCTCTATTCACTGGGCCACCTATCTGTGGGAGGATTATGGCCCCTGAAATCTTTGGGTTCAGACAGGGAAAACCATCTTCCACTAGAGAAGGAAAGAAAGGAAAAGATCAAGGTAAGCTTTCATGATTTGCTCACCAACATGTGACAACTTTGCAGCTTCATGTCTGAAACTACATATCATAAGCAATTATTGACTTGGCCTATGTATCAGTCAGTTCTAAGTGGTAACTGAAAACTGCTTAGGATTCTGCCATCTATAATTTAGGTTCTAGAGGAAGCCAGAGATTAGGTCTCCCAGAGAAGCATGGTAGGTTGCAACTCGGAGAAGGAAAATAACAAAAGAAGCCTGGAGTCCATTTCCTCTGCTTCTCCCTGACAAATCAAATATGAGAGTGAACTCATTTGTCAAATAATAACCCTGGAGGGATGGATGAGGGGCTTTCATTCTGATGTTTTCCCATGGGGACTGGCTAAAGGCTCACTTTTGGACACTAACAGCAACACAGTGTTTACTTTATTTCCTTGTATTATCACACATTCTCTGCCTCAGTTGTGCTGACTGATTGATCCTTCCAGTATATTGCCCATTTGCTAGACATGCCACTTAACCCTGTTTGCCTCAGTTTCCTCATCTATAAAATGAGCAGGAGAAGGAAAAGGCAAATCACTCTAGTATCTTTGCCAAGAAAACCCCAAATGGAGTCGCACAGAGTCAGACACAACTGAAACCAACTGAACATATACCACACACCATCTCCCAGCTCTAGGCTTTTGTCTTTGGATAATTACTTTGCCAATGATGTGAAGGATAGATTGAAGACAGGGAAAGACTGGAACTCATTAGGAGGCTATTGAATTAGTATTAGTCAAGATAAACCTGGACTACTGAAAGCTTACTTCTTTTCCATAACCATCCTCCTTCTCTCTCATTTGGTGACCCTGCATCCTTTCCTCAACCCAAGAGAGTTAATGTTATCCAAAGTTCTGTTCTTAACCCTCTTTGTTAAACTCACAAAATCCTAGAATAGGAAGGGAATTCAGTGATCACTGAATCTAGACCAAACCTAGATTTTCTACAATATCTTCAACTAGTGGTCACCCCTTCTCTCAATGAACTCAACTGAGAGGGAATCCATTACTTCCTGAAAAGCATCATTCTGCTTTTGGATCAGTCCAATAATACATTTGCTTCTGTCATCAGTGCTTAGCGTATAGAAAGCAAGATCCATTGATTCATTAATTTGTTCATCAAACCTAAATTTCTCTCTGCAATTCTGCCCATTGCCCATAGCATTTGCTTCCCTGTCATCTCTAAAAGGATGACTCCCAAGTCTGTGTCTCTAGTCCTACTCTTCCTCATGAATTCCATCCCTTGCCTTTAAGATGCCCCTCTCTGGACATCCTACCTAAACCCTCAACACATACATAACTCATATATGTATATATACATACAATGTGTGAGTGTATATGGAATAGGAGGAAATAGGATGCCCACACATTCACATGTGCATATACACACACATACCCAAGATTCATGCTGTAACTTCATCTCAGTGGTGTCATTCAACAAGTCTCCAATTTTCAATACTTGGCTTTATTTTTTCTCTTTTCTTTCCCTCATGGCTTCATATTGCCCACTCCTGCCTTTCAGTATTGTCCTTTCTGCCTTAATGATAACTCATAATTCTTTTCTCCATTCTCACGGCCACCATCTGAACAGAGATCCACATTGCCACATCTTGATGTAATTCCAATGAAATTATAACTAGTCCTCTACTCTCTTACTTCTTCAATCCATCTTTTACACCAACACACCAACGTGTATTTTTAAGATAGCATTGGTAGGAGAGAGCTAGGTGGCTTAGTGGTCTGAGAGCCAGACATGGAGATGGGAGGTCCTGGGTTCAAATTTGGTCTCAGCCACTTCCTAGCTGTGTGACCCTGGGAAAGGCACTTAACCCCCATTGCCTGCCCTTACCACTCTTGAAGCCTTGGAACCAATTCATAGTATTGATACTAAGACAGAACATAAGGATTTAGTGGGAAAAAGATAGCATTGGTGACCATTGACAAACCAGTTACAGTAGTTTGTTGATGATGGAAGATTTGTGTTCTTTATCCATGGACCCCCTGGCTTCCTTTTATTCAGAGCTCTCCTAGAGTTTCTAATTGCCTATGAAGTGTTGCACATGGTTGCATATGTAAAATCTACATCAGATTGCTTGCTTTGTCAGGGACGGGGGAGGAAAGGGAGGGGGAAGGGAGAGAATTTGGATTTGAAAATTAAAAAAAAAGAATGTTGCTTGCCTACCAAGCGAAGTCTAAATTCTTTACACCGACTTTCCAGAGCCTCCATAATCCTTACTTCATCCATGGCCCTTCCATACACTCTGTACTTTAGCCAAACCTGATCTTCCCCCAGCATGCCCTGTGCTTTTCTGTCTCTTCTACTTTGCCCACACTGTTCCTCAACCTGCTGCTGAATTTATCCTTGTCATTTGAAATCCCGTCCCAAGGCCACCTGTTATTCAAAATCTTATCCTTTTCCCCCAGTCAGCAATGACCTTTACTGATAATCTCATGCAGAGAATGATACTTTTTTCTTTAATAAATTTGGCACATGCCACTGTGTATGAGTTGTGTGAGGCATAGTCCCCTGTAAACTGTAAGCCAGACTGTAAGCTTCATGATGGCAGAGGACTTATTTTAGGTACCTCCATCAGCCCCTACCACAGTGCACCTCACTGAGTTTATGCTTAATGGTTGGGAACACTGGGTTTTAAGCCACTGGACCTGGATTCAAATCCTACATTTTGATGAACCTTACCTTTTTAGCATTGAATAGTCACTAGAACCCCCTAACCGCAGTTCAATTCAAGTCAATAGTCACTTATTAAGAGACTGCTAAGTAACTAAGATTGTGCTAGGTGCGAAGAAATATGAATGAAATATGAGTAAAATTGGAAATAGTCTCTGTTGTCAAGAAGAAATATACATGCCTCTTTGGGAGGAAGACAAGTACATAGATATGCAAATAAATAATTCTCTTTTCTCCTTTCCTCCTCTTCTTCTTCTTCTTCTTCTTCTTTCTTCTTCTTCTTCTTCTTCTTCTTCTTCTTCTTCTTCTTCTTCTTCTTCTTCTTCTTCTTCTTCTTCTTCTTCTTCTTCTTCTTCTTCTTCTTCTTCTTCTTCTTCTTCTTCTTCTTCTTCTTCTTCTTCTTCTTCTTCTTCTTCTTCTTCTTCTTCTCTCTCTCTCTCTCTCTCTCTCTCTCTCTCTCTCTCTCTCTCTCTCTCTCTCTCTCTCTCTCTCTCTCTCTCTTTTTCTCTCCATATATAAAAAACATAATATGGGGCAACTAGGTAGTAAAATGGAGAGAGAACAGAGCTTGGAGTCAGAAAGCAGCTTCCTGAATTCAAATCCTGCCTTTTATTCTAACTAACTTTGTGACTCTGGCCAAATCACTTAACCCTATTGGCCTGTTTCCTCATCTGTAAAATAGATTGGTGAAGGAAATGGCAAATTATTTTGGTATATTTCTCAAGAAAATCCAAAATGGGGTCATGAAGAATCAGACATGACTAAAAACTGACTGAACAACACATATTGTGTATAATTATAATATAAATATACAGAAATATGCACATACATATTTTATATGCACTGCAAATATCCAGAACATTATATATTAGAATATAGTTTCCTTTAGGGCAAAGATTTTTTTTTCAACTTCCTTTGTATCCCCAGCACTTGGCACAGTGTTTGACACAAATATAGCACTCATTAAACTTTGCTGATTTGTAGAATGACATATCTATAATCTATTTCTACCTATCTATATTCATGGTATAACTCAATTAAAATATTTATTATTGAATGTTTACACACACACACACACACACACACACACACACACACACACACACACACACACAGTCCAGGCTGACCAATCAACTTCATTAGCCAACCCTCTTGTACAAAGAGGACTTGCCTTTGTAATTCCAGATTGGAGCAAAGCCATCTCAGGGAGATGAGACGCAGAGGCTCAAGTCCAGGGGGCTATCCTGTCAAGAACTGTGTTTTAGGATAGGTTAACCTGCAGGAGATAAACTGACCTAAGTCACAGCCTGATTTTCTGCACAGCCAGGGGCTGCAGCTACAACTGTGACTTTCTCTTTAATTGGAGCATTTATTATGCATGGTCTGGACCCCTCACCCAGGAGCTTTGGGGAGAGAGTAGGTGAAAGCAACAGGAAACTGAGAAAGTGCCTAGAAGGTCTTGGGAGATACTGGATCAGAGCTGGGATGATGAGATGAAAAGGGCATTTGAAGGGAACAGTTTGCTATGATCTGCTTTGTACCAAGTGGGAGTTAGTAGGCATGGGAGAGAGGGAGGATGGGGAGGAGTATTTGAAGGGGTAGAATCAATACAAATTTGTTCCTTTTGCACTCAGTTTTTGCCTCCAGGAAATCGAGAGTTAGGGGATCCAGGGGCTTGTCAATGTCAGAGGGCCCTTGCCTCATCAATTTCTATGGAGTTGGCAGAACGTTTAAGACAGCAAAATAATTACTGAGCCCAGAGGGTTCTGACTCACTTTATAAAAACCTCAGTAGGCACCTCCTTGTTTGGTCTTTATAAGACTCTCAGCTCCAGAAGAAGCAAGATGTCTAAGAAAACACACACAAGCAAGAAATCATTTAGTCCAACTCTCAGATTTTACAAATGGGGAAATCAAGACCCCAGGAGGGTTGACTCACCCAAGATTACATAGTGAATGCAGGGCTGAGATTTGAACATAGGTCCTTTGATTCGAATTCTTAGGCTTTAACACTCCAGGTGTGAAAGTTACATATTTTAGCTCAAAGTAAAAGTGAATTTTCTAACAATTTAGATCTGAAACTTGAATTAGACCATTTTGTGAGATAGTGAGGTCCATTGTCACTGAAAGTATTCAAGCAGAAACTAGAAGCATAGTTACAAAGGGGATCCTGAGACTGGGAGAGTGGTTGTATATAATGATTTTAAATCTCCTTCCACAGGTGTGTGTGTGTGTGTGTGTGTGTGTGTGTGTGTGTGTGTGTGTGTGTGTGTGTGTGTTGTGGGGGGGGATTGTTTTAATTTTCTTTTTTATCATGAACTTAATCCCTAGGAAACAAGCATTCCAAGAATTAAAAAGAAAAAAAAAAGGAAACACACACACAAAATACACACAGAGAAACATTCCAATATTTTTAAAAGAAAAGAAAAAGGCTTGAATAAATGCTTGAACTTGTTAATACAGCTTTGTTTAAAGCATGCATCAAATTTAACAAGGGAGTGACAAAATTGCCCTGTTTGTATGCCTCCTCTCTGATCTTTTCGTTCCATTCTTTGCATTTTTCCACTGTCATGTTGACAACTCTGTGTTTTCATAACAGTGACAGAATGTTGAAGAATACGTATTTTAGTTAGGGTGTTTAGGATGGAGTAGAAGAGAGTGATGGATGATGGGAGGGAAGGAGGTCCTCTAGAATAAGCCCTAAATTCTCCCAGGATGATTACATCATTCTTTACTTTCTCAGCTGAGCTAGGGCCTGGGGTGGACTGGAGGACCACACAGCCAAAACCTAGGAGAAGAGCTGGGGACTTATTCCTTTGCCTTCCCAGCAGATCCCAGCCATCTCATCCCATCCAGCACCTGGCCAGAGACTCCTACTATCTGTCCCTCTGCTCTGCTCTGCAGGAAGTGATTTGGCTCTTTGGCACCATCACAGGAAAAAAAATTCTCTGTTCAACTTGTTAGAAACAGAAGCAGTGGAAGGTGGACAAGATGGGGGGAGGAAGCAGGGCAGTGTTTGCCATCACTTTCTGAAAACAGCTTTCCAAGGCCAACCCTGCGAACCCTGTTTGTGTCTGGCTGGGTACTGTGCCTGCAGTTGGGTAGCTGTTATCAGGTTCACAGTGGAGCCAGGCAGAGCTGGCCCTAGGGGATAACAAATTAGGACAGCAATCCCTTGCTCTATGTGCTTTTATTTTTATTTATTGGGAGGGTGGGGATGGGCAATAAGTATTGACTCAGGGAGGCAAGGGATGGGTAGGAGGAAATAGTGCTATTTAATCCCCCCCAAAAAAAGAAAGAAAGAAAACAGGATGGGGGCCTTATATTAAATCTACCACAGTTTTAACCATTTCTCTTCCCTTTCACCAAGATAAAGCGTGTGGGACTTTCCATCCCCCTGTCTTCTACACAAACCTTTTCACCTGTAGGGTTATCTTGGATAATGTTAGGTAATAGCTACCATTTTCATAGTTTTTATTAAAGGTTTGCAGCCATACCTCCATATATGTGTGGTTACATGTAATATATACATATAGTCATGTACACATGCTATATAATTTCCTTTAATCCTCAAGTCTCGGTTATTATTATCTTCCTTTTATAGATGAGGAAACTGAGGCAGGAAGGAATTCAGAAACTTGCCTTTGGTCACAAGGAAGACTCTGAGACAGGACTTGAACTCTTGATTCCAAGTCTAATACTTTTATACTATTTTAAGTGAATTTCATTGAAGTTGGGAGGAAGGGGAATATGCAATATAATTGAAATCAAGTTTTTGAATTTCCTTAGAGAAAACCTAGGAGGCATCTGGGTAATAGATGCAGGGTTAAAAAAAGATTGGGCTTAGCAATGGTGTGCATAACAGAGTCACAGAGGTAGAGAAAGAACAAGAGAGAGATAGAGACACACAGAGAGAGATAGAAAGACAAAAAGATGAGAACAAATTTAGCAGATATTTAAAGAGAATTTTGTTTTCCAATTAACAGAATCCCTTCTTTTTAATGTAATAAAAGATATTTTTTACCAGTTACTAATTAGTTAACTGATAAAATGGAAAGAACTTAATCAAATTCTTATCCCTCTTCCCTCAGCTCTAAAAGGAGACCATTGGTCTCCTAACACTTTTTCCTTAAGTCCTAGGTCTATGATCTTTCAGAATTAAATAATATTATTATAACATGTGATACTCAAAAGATATAGAGAAATATATACCTAAGTGGTATCAAAGAACTCCAAAATTTTCAACTTTTATCATTAATTATTTAGAATTTTCCCAATTCTTTCAGGCTGAAGCAGGAATGAAACTTCATTTGATTGGAAACTTTTCTAAAAGTCCACAGCTCCCTGATCCTACACGAGACTCCCAGTTTTGGTTCTGGCTTAGGCATTTAAGCTTTTCAGGGTAGTTAAGTTAAACCCTTATAGACAAATTTCATTCAGCCTTTAATCCTCTCCTTAATAGGATAGAAGTTCAATTACCTCCTTCCAGACCCTCTAAGGAAAGGTAATATTAAGCCTTTTAAATTTGGAATCAACAGCCATTGATTAAATGCTTACTGTGTGATGGGGGCTGTGCTAAACTATGACAATACAAAGAAAATCATATATCTATAGATAGATAGATAGATAGATAGATAGATAGATAGATAGATAGATAGATAGATAGATGGATGGATGGATGGATAGATAGATAGATAGATAGATAGATAGATAGATAGATAGATAGATAGATGGATGGATAGATAGATAGATAGACAGACAGACAGACAGACAGATAGATAGATAGATAGATAGATAGATAGATAGATAGATAGATAGATAGATACTCCTCCCTTCAAGGAACTTATATTCCAATTGGACAGACATACTTTGAAGAAAGTACAAACAAAATATAAACAGAATAGATAGAAGAGAACCTCAGAAGGGGGAACAATGCCGGGCCTCCTATAAAGATGAAGTTTGAGCTGGGTTCTGAATAAAGTCAGGGATTCTAAAAGGCAGAGGTAAAGAAGAAGAATTTTCCAGGCATGGGGTTGGGGGGACAGATAGTGCAAAGCAAGGAGACAGGATCTTAACATCTTGTGTGTGGAACAGTGTGTGGTCAGTATGGCAGGGGCACAGAGTAGTTCATGAAAAGGGACAATATTGAAGAAGGATTAGGAAGGTAGGAAGGGCCCAGATTGTGGAGAGCTTTATATGTCAAAGAGAGAAATTTATCTTTGATCCTGGACAAAATGCAAAACCACTGGAGAACTGAATAGGGAGTGGGGGGGGTAACATAACCAGTTGTAGGATTAAAGAAAATCACTTTGGGAACTGTGTGGAATGGAGAGAAATTTGAGGCAGGGAAGCCATTTAGAAAGTTATTTCCTCCTGTCCAGATAAGAGCTGGTGAGATTCTTTACTAATGTGGTAGCAGGGTGAGTAGAGAGAAGAAGATATATTTGTGAGATATTGTGGAAGTAGAAAGAACAATATTAGAGAAGGGAATTGATAGATGGGGTAAACGAAAACAAATAGTGAAAGATGACACATGGTTGACTAGGAGATGGTGGCATCCTTGATAGCAACAAGGGATTCCAGAAGAAGGATAAGTTTGAGGGAGGAGGAAAGAAGACAATTAATTCTGTTTTGGACATATTTTATTTGAAATGCCTTTAGGGCATCCAACTGGAAATGTCCAATAGGCATTAGAGAGACCTACAGCTGGATATGTAGGTCTGGCTATCCCATGTATAGTAATGACATTGAACACATGGAAACTGATAAAATCACCACATAAGAGGGTTTGTATGTAGAAAGGATAGAGACTCTTGGGACACTCATGATTAGTGAACTTGTCCAGGATGAAGATGCAGCAAAGGAGACTGAAAAGTGGTTAGACAGTTGGGAGAGGGGAAAGAGAGAGAGAAATAGACAGACAGACACAGAGATACCAGAGATGCAGACAAAGAAAAAGACAGAAGAGAGAAAGAGATGGAAGGAGACACAGAGGCACAGATGTCAGAGAGACAGAGAGAAAGAAGTAGAGAAGAAAGAGAAAGAGGCAGAAATGAAGATAGAGACAGAAACAGAGAGAGAAAGACAAGAAAGTAGAGAGAAAAAATTATGTGGCAGAGGCTGGCACATATGATAAGTACCAGGCTGGAGAGTGTGTGAAATTCATCACCTCAACATGGGAGGGGCCCCAGGAGATGGGAATCTTGAGGAGGAGAAGACTGGAGCTGGTAGAGGAGTTGGTTGCTCTCAATCTTGAGAAGTCAAATACAGAAGGTGGGAAAAGACTTTCTCCTGAGGGTTACCCACTTTCTCTGCTGGTGATTGGAAATCTTTCCTCCCAACACTTCCCAATTGAAGGGACTTTATGAAGAGAAACCTGAACAGACTCTACCTCAGCTCCTGTTGCCCTAAGTCTGAACTGTGGCCAAGGGGCCAAACCCAGGGTGAGTCAACCTGACTTTCTCTCAGGGGGCTCAGATTGCCAAAGGCTGAGTTCCCCCAAACTTGAGGAGGGAGAAGGGTTTAGATAGAGACAGGGACCCCTTTTTCCCATATTCCTTTCCCATTCTTCCCTGCTTGTTATTCCTTTTATATTACCTGTTTGAGTTGACATTAAAATTTATCTTTTCCCCAAGCTGAGAAAGAGGCATAATATGAAGATAGAGGCAGAAACAGAGAGAGAAAGACAGAAAAGTAGAGAGAAAAAGTTAAGTTATTTATGCCCTCTTAGGACATAGAATCTAGTAAGAGGATATGGTACAAGCAAAAATAATTAGATATAGAGATATAGTAAGAAATGTCATAGAACTAGAGAAACAGAGGCAGAGAAAGATAAGAAGTTATTCCTGCCCTCTTCAGGCATAGACTTTTAAAGGATGATTGACACATGCAAAAATAATTATAATGCAACAAAAGCCCATTTGTTATGGGCTTTTGTGTATTTACTACCTGTTGTTTGATGTCCAAAATTGAATTGATTTTCTTACTATCCCAATAGTGGTCTTTTGAATTTTCCTACTTTTTTGGCGAATACCACTATCTTTCCAAGAACCCAGATTCCCAACCTTGGAATTAATTATTCTTGACTTCCCCTTCTTCTTTATTCTACATATCCATTATCTTTATCTCCACAACATCTCTTCTTTCTCTTCTTTTCTCTACATTCATAAAGTTACTACTCCAGTCCATGACCTCTTCATTTCTCCCCTGAACTACTGCAATAACTCTCCTCACATCCAATCTTTCTCCTTTTCCATCCATCTTCCACACAATTGTCAGAGTAATCATAGTAAAGCACAGGTCTGCCTAAATCAGCCCCTTGCTTAAGAATCTTCTGTGGATTCATACTGTCTTTAAGTCCTCTCTTTGGGATAGAAATCCCTATATGGCCTGACTAAAGTTTATTTTTCCAGACTTATTGCACATTACTTTTATTCTTTTACATACCCTGTGACCTAGTCAAGCTGGCTCACTTGCTAGTCATCTCATACTGCATTTCCATCTCCATCTAGGCTAGTCATCATGCCTGGCATGTACCATTTCCCACTTGCATATATAATTATCCCTCCTTTCCTTCAGAACACAGCCTAAGAACTATATCCTGCATAAAGTCTTTCTTGATTTCCCCAACTATGAGAAACCCCCCACAAATTACTTTTAATTTACTTATAAATATTTCATATATACTTATATGTATTTTATCTTCTCCAAGACTCAGGAAAAGTAAGCTCTGGGCAGGGACTGTTTTAACTTGGCCTTTCCCAAGTATCATAACAATATACAGTACATAGAAGGTGTTAACAAATATTTATTGAGTTATTAACATGATATGGGGAAAAGAAGGAAACAAAATGTTCTATATGATCTCATACTATCATAGGTCCTTATTGCTAGAATATACTTTGTCTAATCCCCTCAATAAAGCAGATGAGTCCCAGAACAGTCAAGGGGCTTGTCAAGATCACAAAGTAGTAAGAGAGATAGGATTTGAACCTAAATGTTCTAATTTCAAATCTGACACTTATTTCCCTGCACCACTATTTCTCCTTCATCTATCATGCTTTCTTGAAGGGCAGGAAAGACCCTACCAATTGGAAGACTCAAGAAACCATATTTTCTCTGGATCATGTTGAGCAAAGAAGAGAAAAAGAAACAAAAAAGTGATGGACCCTTCATGTGAGTTTCCACACTGTGTGACCATATTTTTCTAGTCATGAGTTTATCTGATAGTCAATCTTGCTGATTCTCTTTAACACCTCCTCCCATCAGGAATCTGAAAATCACAAAAAAACTTGGTTCCTTTATCAACTTCTGTAGGCCCCCAAATCTTTCTAAATGCATTGCTTGTTTCCAAAGGAACTATGTCTTCCATTTGAGATCACTATTGTTGCTGTATTTTTTTTTGCTTTGCTTCTGTACTTTTTTTAAACCACATTTAAAGAAATTGTATACAGTTTTCAAACAGAAAATTTCAGTATATTCAGACCTAGAGAAAAAGGTGGTGTTCTAAACCCCATGGTCTTAAAAGAAAATATCTGAGGCAAGAGTTTTGGTAGAGTATATAATAAGTCAGGGCTGAAAATACACTTATATTTGTATGTGTTATCTTTGAGACGTATGGAAAATAAATTCCTTGAGGGCAGGCTCCACTTCATTTTGCCTCCATAACCCCAAATCTCTCATGGCCTTGGGGTGTGTATAGGGGAGGTGTAGAAGGGGTCTTCTATTATCTTGGCCTTTTGATGAAGGCCTGGTCTGTATTTTTCTTGGTTACTGAAGTAAATAAATTCATTCGATTTTTGAATCTTAGAAATAGAAATCATTTGGTCCAGCACTCTATCCTTAGGATAGAGGGTGGTCTGTTCTTCCCATAAATATCTCCTAGACTAGACACTCTATACCCTTGGGATCATGAGATTATAGATTTAGTACTGGAAAAATCTTCAGAGGCCATGTAGCCCTCATCTAATTTTACAGACGAGGAAATCAAGAGCACAGAGTTTAAATAACTTTTTTAAGGTCATATAGGTAGTATCAGAGTCCTCTGATTCAATGCTCTTTCTATACTACCACACTTTCTCCTACCTCAAGAACTTTGTAGCCAACGAAAGCTGCCTGTTGTGAACTCCCAAACCTCCCTTTTTAAAATTTTATTTTATTTTATTTTCATTTTGACATTATTTTTTTATTTGGTCAACTTCAAACATTGTTCTTTGGTTACAAAAATCATTTTCTATTCCTCCCTCCCCTCCCCACACCCCTCCCATAGCCAACATGCAATTCCACTGGGTATTGCATGTGTCCATGATCAGTACCCATTTCCATGTTGTTGGTGTTTGCACTAGGATGTTAATTTAGAGTCTACATCCCCATTCATATCCCCCCAATCCCCTCCCTTTTTTGTAGAAGATCTTGGTCTAAGTGTGAGTAAAGATGGAGTTTGATGTCTAGGCTTTGTTTCAATGTCTTCCCGCTAAACAAATAACTTTACAGCACATATTCCATGTCCATGTCCCATCATCTTTCAACCCTGTCTTCTCTCATCACATATCAGAATCTGAGAAGCAAAATATGTTTAAGCTTAAGGTGATTGGTGGAGATAGTTATGTCTGTTCTTGGGGAGACCCTACCAATTAGCCATGGCACTTCATCTCAGATTTTAATCATGTTGGGATGGATGGAAGAAATGCCATTGTTAGATAATGGGTAGTGGTATGACTGACTGGAACTTCAGCTATGGGATTTCCCCCTCCCTTACGCACATGGTTGTTCAATCACGTTGCTTACCCCCACCTAGGATTTTCCAATTGTCTCCTCCTTTCCCTTCTCTACTCTCAAGTGGTATGAATAAAGTGAGCTAATTACTTTTCTATAAATATCAACTGGGATGAGCTCCTAGGGGACCTTGCTGTGTCTTCTGCGCCATGCTGGTCATCCAAGGATCTCCCAATGTCTCCATCAAGAAGGACACAGGAACCTTCCCACAGAATTATCCTAATCTATGTGAAAAGGCACTTAGTCATCTGTGAACACATGTAGACATATACAGACAAAAGGAGTCACATCCTCCCTCCTCCAAAGAGCACACTATCCCTGAAGGTAGTAGTAGTAGCAATGGGGCAAGGAGCTGCCTCTCCATCATCAGGTTTAAGGAGAAGAAAGGTCCAGGCTTCCTAGTCTTTAGAACACAAATTGGGTTGAGATGATGGGGAAAGACTTGGAATGACAATGAGCCAGCAATTAACATCTGCAAAACAAAACAAACAACAAAAAAAAAGAAGTAGAAGAAGAGGAAAGAAAGAAAGAAAAGAAAACTCCCTGACATGAGGAATTATGCACAAGGGGGAGGGAAAAAATTCTTAATAGCTCTCCACCGACTTTCATTAGTTCTGACAGTAAATGCTACATCCCAGTATGTTCCATAGCAACGGTTTCCAGGAAGAGCTACATCAGAAGCCCCCGTCCTGAGGACTTTCAATCAGGCCAGGCAGTTATACAGACAAAGCATCTTGTCACTGACTGCAGGATTTGGGTCCCAGTGGAATGAAGCAGGTCAGGATGGGATATGTGGGGGAAAATTCTTGGTCCTGTTATGAGTAGCTCTGATCACAAAGAAACCCATGAGAACTCAGATTGCAGGAGAGAGCTGCTGCAGAAGGGCAGGGTTTGGCCAGTGGGAAATGGCCTGGATGACTTGGGAGCTGAAAGAAAAAAAATGGGTACAGTTGAATCTAAGCTTCCTTGGTGGAAATAGAAGTGCATGGAAGGGGAAAATGGACTTTCTTTTTTGCTTTTTTCTCTTGTCTAGCCTTCTCTCTGCCCACATTCCCTCCTCTCACACTCCCTCCCTCCTTTTCTCACTCTCTCTTTCTCTGAATATATAGCACAGGGATTTTGAAGGTATAGAAAGCAAATAAGTGAGTCTTCTCTGAACCTCTGGGGACAAGAGGCCATGTCACTTTTCTGGGGAAGATGAAAACCTAAAAATGAATCTGGAAGTCTGTGAAGTTTGCCCGTTTATTCAGACACTGTTATGATCTGGTCAGAAGCAAGGGTCAAAGCTTCAGATATATATTAGTTTGTTTTAAGTGTCAGGCTTGGAATGGAACCCAAGTTTCCTAACAGTTAACCTGGAGATGACATCCTCCAACTAGGATGTGTAGAATTCAGTCTTTTAGAATCACAGCATCATAGATTTTAGAGATAAAAGGGATGTTAGGAGCCATCCAGTTCAACCCCTTCATTTTACAAATGGAGAAACTGAGGTCCAAAAAAGGTAGGTAATATTTCCAGGGTCACACAGCTAGGAAATGTCTGAGACAGATATTGAACCCAGGTTTTTCTGACTCTAAGTGTATCTATTCACTATAATGAATCAATCAAATATTTATGATGTGCTTATGTGCTATCTACTATGATCCAAGTATTATGCTAGCCATTGTGGATATAAGTACAAAGAATGACACAAGTCCAACTTACAAAGAACTTACATTCTAACGTAGGAAATAAGTACATATAAAAATATTACTGTTTCTCAATTGTTTCACTTGTGTCTGGTTCTTCATGACCCCATTCAGGGTTTTCTAGGCAAAGATATTGGAGTAGTTTTCTATTTCCTTCTCCAAGTAATTTTACAGATGAGGAAACTGAGACAAACAGAGTTAAATGACTTGGCCAGGGTCACACTGCTAGTAAGTGTATGAAGCATGGTTTGAACTCAGATAGAGGAGGTTTCTTGACTTTAGGCCTGGTGCTCTATCTAGTGTATCTACATATAAAATATACAAAGCATAAAATAAAAATAATGGAAATATATATATATATATATATATACACATACACACAAAGTAGTTAAATATAAAAGAGTTTGGGGAAGAGGGCACTAGTAATTGATAGGTCAGGAAAAGCTTCATCCAGAAGATGGTGTCAGAGCTATATCTTAAAGGAAGAGAGAAATTCTGAGATGAAGGTTGGGTAAAAGTGCACTCCAGTTATGGGGGAAGACCATCGAAGAGAGTGAAGGCAGGTTTGGTGGGATCCCAGACTCCATGTGTGGATGTGTTAGACCATATCATCTAAGCAGAAAAATTAGAGATCATAGGAAGTGACAGGAATTGATTGAGCAGGGGAATCACAAGCAGACGGGTGTAAGCTGGATGGAGTGGAGAGATAGTTGAGGCAGAGAGGAGAGATGATGAGGGGCATTACCTACAGTGGTAGTTGTAGGAGTGGAGAGAAGGAGACTGATATGAAGTTAGAAATGGCAAGAGTTGGCAACTGATTGGATTCATAGGATGAGTAATTATCATTCAGGATAATGAAATTGGGAGACTGGAAAGATAATGCTATGAGAATTAAAATTAATATACAATAACTCAAGTATTACATATATAAGATTTATTAAAATTTAAAAAAATAGATTTAAAAGGGAGCTAACTCACTTAAGCTGCAAGAAAGAGAGGAAGAGGAAGGAGTTCCCAAAAACTTATAACCAATCACGCAACCACTCAAACGTGAGGATGCAGGGAAAGGGATGCTGAGAAATGCAAAAGGAATTCTGGGGAATGTGGTTCAAAGGTTCAAAGTTTTCCAACTATACAATGATCTCTTCTACATAAATGTTAAATGTCTTCTACAGGGAATGTTAAAAGAGGGGTGGGTTTTGGGGAAAGGATCATGAGTTCAGTTTTAGACATGCTGAGTTTGAGATATTTCCAGATACTGAATCTGACACATACAAAAGGCAACTCCAATTGAGGGACTGATGAAGGTCAGGGGAAATACCGGGGAAGGATATGGAGATTCAGTAATTGTCTGCATAGAGCTTATAGTTAAACACATGGGAGTAGATGATGTGACTAAACGAGAAAATATAGAGTGAGAAGAGAAGAGGGTCCACAAGAAAACCTTGGGGAATACCCACAGGTAGGAAATATCTTATGGATGATGAACTCCTGAAGAAGACTAAGGGTCATGTTGGCACTCTGATAAAGTCTGAAGGTAAAATAATAATAACAATAAAGAAGACAATCCTTCCCTCAAAAAAGTTTACATTCTGTTGGAGGAGAGGGAAACAGAACATGTGTACATAATTAAATTGAAGACAAGGGAAACTGTTGCTATCCCAGTCTGATCTCACTATTCTCTATATATGCTACACTTTTAGCCCCACTTCCCCAAGAACATTTCCTTTGATCTAAACTTATGTTTCCTTCAAATACCAGATCAAGAGACTGTGATATTTTGGGAAAAGCCAGAAATTAGATTCAAAACACCTGATTTGGAAATGACACTCGATATGGAGGCAGAGGACCTAGTTTAAAAATCTCATCTCTCTTATTACTAGTCATATGTTCTTGGCTAGATCACTGAATTTCCCTGGCTCTTGGTTTCCTTTTTCAGAAAACAAGATGGTTAGACTCAGTGATGTTATCTAAGGTCCTATAAATGAAGGATATTGATTAGATGACACTAATAAAGTACAGTCATATGGTTTTTCAAGGTTTTCAAAGCACTTTCTTCACACAAATAGATAGTTTTGTGCTTACTAGGGAAACTAGGTAGAGCAGTGAATAGAATACAGATCCTGGAGTCTAGAAGACTTACCCATCTTCCTGAGTTCAAATCTGGTCTCAGGCATGAAGCTATGTGACCCTGGCCAAGTCACCTAAATCTGATTCAATTCCTTTTCTATAATACAATGTAGAGAAAGAAATGCCAAACCACTCTAGAATCTTTGCCAAGAAAATCCCAAGTGGGATCACAAAGAGTTAGACATTACTGAAATGACAGAAAAAATCAACAATTGTGCTTACTGATATTCCATTTTGCAGATGAAATAGCTGAGAATCTAGGAGGTAAATGACTTGGCCATGTTCATATAGTAAGTCATGGGATCGTGAGTTAAGAGCTAGAAGATACCTTAGAAGACACCTAGTCCAGTGCTCTCACTTTATAAATGAGGACATTGAGGCCAAGAAAGGTTGTGACTTACTTAAAGCCATATAGATAATATGTAGCTGAGCTAGAATGTGAGCCCAAGTTCTCTGACTTTCAATCTGGCACTCATTCCTCTAAGGCAGGTGAACAGTGGGAAGATGGCTATTTCCAGGTTCAGACCACCAGGCATAGAACACTTTGGCATAGTATCAGAGAAGTCACTGAACCTTCTTCATCTGTCAAAGAAGGGATTTGGACTAGATGACTTTCAAGGTTATTTTTAGTTCTGCCTCCATGATTTTAACCCGTGTCCCATACCCAGTGGCCTCCTGGTCTTCATACCACAATGTCTTGATGAATCTTTCTATTTTTAAAGTCAATAATTGTTTTACACTGCTTTGCATCCTTAGCTCAATGCTTCTATACGTGCCCAGGATCCATACCTCAAGTGAAGACACTGGAGCAGCAGCAGCAACAGAGCTACTTTTGCTCTTAAGAACTGGTTTATACTTAGGTTATCTCTCAGTCCCTTGCTACCCTAAAAGGAGGTTTATTCATTCAACATTAGCCAATGGCACTGAGATAAGTGCTAGTAATATTTCTGTTAGTCATAGGATTATAGTAAGGTGATTTCTGTCCATAAATTCTAATAAATAATAATCATACACATAATAAGTATTATATTTATATTATATAACATGCCATTATATATAAATAAATGTATTTTATATTTGTATATATAAGGTTAATAAAACACTTTACATATGCCATTTGATCCTCAAAACAAATCTGGGAGGTATGTACTATTATTTTTTTTCTTGCATTCTTATATATTGACTCATTTTTCTATGTATTTGAGAAATGAGGCCTTTATTAGAGACATCTAAAATTTTTGTACCATTATGATTTCTGTGTATTACTCTCCATCATATTCACCCCTGTTTAGTTTCTGACAACCACTTTCCCCACCTTGATGGCTTTTCTACCAGTCCCCCCACCTTCTCTTACCTCCTTCCCATCCTACTTTCCTGTAGGGTTGGATAGATATCTATAACTTATTGATTGTGTATGCTTTTCCCTCATTGAGTCAATTTCAATGAGAATAAGATTCATATACTCCTGCTCCCCACCTCCTCCAACTTCCATTTCACTGTAAAAGTTCTTTCCTGTATCTTTTATATGAGATAATTTACTCTGTTCTATTTTCCCCTTTCTCTTACTCACAATACATTCCTTTCTTATGTCATGATTTTTAAAATATCTTCCCGTAATACTTGACTCACACTCTTGCTCTCAGTATATATACATATATATATATATATATATATACCTTTTGACTACCCTAATATTGATAAATTTATTTGGAGTTACAAGAATCATCTCTCCATGTAGGGATATATATATATAGTTTAACCTTAATGAATGCCTTTAGATTTCTCTTTTCCTTTTTATCTTTCTATGCTTCTATTGTGTCTTGTATTTGAGAGTCAAATTCTTCATTCATCTCTGGTCATTCCATCAAGAATGTTTGGAAGTCCTCTATTTCATTGAAAACCTTTTTTACCCCTGAAGGGCTATGCTCATTTTTGCTGGATAAATGATTCTTGATTGAAGTTTTAGTTCCTTTGCCTTCTGGAATATCATATTCCAAGCACTCCAATCCTGTAATGTAGAAGCCGCTAAATCTTGTGTTATACTGAATAAAGTTTCATCATGTTTGAATTTCTTCTTTTTCACTTGAAATATTTTTCCTCCTTGACCTGGGAGTTCTGGAATTTGGCTATATTCCCAGAAATTACCCTTTCAGTATATCTTTCAAGAGATGATCAGTGGATTCTTTCAATTTTTATTTTGCCCTCTGGTTCTATAATATCAGGGTAGTTTTTTTCCTTTAAATTTCTTGAAGGATAATACCTAGGCTCTTTTTTTATCATGGTTTTCAGTAAGTCAACAATTCTTAGATTATGTCTCCTGGGTTTATTTTCTAGGTCAGTTGTTTTTCCAATGAGATATTTCCCATTCTTCTATTTTTTTCATTGTTTTGACTTTGTTTCTTGATGTCTCATGGAATCATCAGTTTCTAGTTGCTCAATTCTATTTAAGTCACAATTTTCTTGAGTGAACTTTTATACCTTGTTTTCCATTTGGCCAATTCTACTTTGTAAAGAGTTCTGCCTGTCCCTCAGTGAATTTTTCTGCCTCTTTTTCGATGGGGCCAATTCTACCTTTTAAAGAGCTCGCTTCAGTGCATTTTTGTATAACTTTTTCCACTTGGCCAATTCTGCTTTTTAGAAAGATTTTCTCTTCATTGGATTTTTTGTGCCTCTTTTATCAACTGACCTATTCTGTTTTTTTTAAACCCTTACCTTCCATCCTAGAATCAATACTGTGTATTGGTTCCAAAGCAGAAGAGTTGTAAGGGCTAGGCAATGGGGATTAAGTGACTTGCCCAGGGTCACATAGCTGGGAAGTGTCTGAGGCCAGATTTGAACCTAGTACCTCCCATCTCTAGGCCTGGCTTTGAATTCACTGAGCTACCCAGCTGACCACCAATTCTGTTTTTAAGATGTTAGTTACTTCAGTATTTTTTGTGCTGTTAGTTTTTTTTTCATGATTTTCCTATATTACTCTCATTTCTTTTCCCAATTTTTTCCTAACTCTCATTTGATTAATAAAATACTTTTTGAACTCCTCCACTAATTCTTTTTGGACTTGAGAACAATTTGTATTTTTTCTTGGAGATTTTGGAAGCAGTAGTATTGACGTTGTCTTTTTCTGAGTTTGGTTCTTGGTCTTCCCTGTCATCAAAATAATGTTTTATGTTGAGTTTGTTTTTTGTTTGTTTGTTCACATTCCAGCATTTTTCTTTTTCTGTTAACTTAAAGGACTGTTAACGATGGTGAGGGAGCACTGTTCTGAGCTACAGGATCTTCATGCAGCTGCTTTCAGCATTGGCTCTGGAGACCTATTTGCTTTCAGTTCTTCTAAGGGGGTATAATGTAAAGAGATGTATGTATAATAATCTCCTGGCTTGTGCTTTGGTCTGTGTGTACCCACAAGTGTTCTTTTATCCTTTGGAACTATGACCAGGGTCCTCTGGTACCTTGGAGCTGTAATTGTTATGTGCTACTCCTCCTCCTCCTCCTCACCCTGCAATTTCACCCCAGGACTGCGCCCTGAATCTGTGTATGAGCAATGTCACCAGTCATGCAACCAGAGCCAGCAAAGAGGCCCCTCTAATTTCTTTCTGAACAGTTGTCTGGAAGCCTTTGCACTCAAAGCCCATTGCTGTGGTGGGGGCCTGCCCTGGCATCCTGCTTTGTGTTCTACTTCTATTTGACACTAGATTGTTTTGGGGTTAAAATTATTTAACCCTATATTTTGGTGAGTTGTGCTATTCTAGAATTTGTTCTGAGGAATTATATCATAGTTTTTTGAAGGATAATTTGGTAGATATCAGATAGGTCCATGTACCTTGGTTCTGCCCCTTTGGTAAGTTCTATTATTATTCCTATTTTATAGTTGAGAAAACTATGTAACTGAGGTTATGACTTGCCTACTGTCATGATGCTAGTGTCTAAGACAGTATTCATACTTATATCTTGATTCTAAATCCACCACTCTCTTTCCTAGTTGTCATTCTACTCATAACTATGGCTTTTTCAATTTTTGCCATCCTCATGCACTGAACTGTGGGACACTGGGACTTTGTGCTACTGAGGATCAGAGAGTACCTGATAGAACCCGGTAGCTGTGGGTGACCTTTACCTTCTTGGAATACAATTCATGTCTAATTTGAGATCAGAGGTTGATTCAAAACAAGATTGTCCTGTCCTGTATGTTTCTAGGAGAAGGGTTCCTATTCTGGAGTATTGCATGCCTCTTTGTGCTTTTGGAAGCTAAGGTTTCCTGGGGGCTTATCCTGGGATAAGTGAGGCAGTTGCTGGCAAATTGGTCCTCAGAGAGGGGAGCTAAGGCAGAGTGTCCCATTTGGACTGGAGCAATCTGAGACCCTCAACTTTTTTTAAATAGATCTATCTAGGAACAGGATGAGAGATGGGGAAAGACTGATGACCTGATAACCAATAAATGTGTGTTGTTATTTTAGTCTGCACCAAGAAATCTAGTATCTACCTATTATAGACCACATTGTCTTGTTTCTCCATTGTTTCCTATATGCCTTGTTTCCCCAAGGCTGAACATATTTCTAGATGAAATCCCTAAAGTGTAGGACTTTCTAGTGTTTTTTTTTAATATCCTACATAATATCAAGTATAGGATTGAGCTCATAGGGGATTAATACATTCTTATTGGTATGATACTAATAGGTAGAATATTCAATTAATATATGAGAATTGAGCTCTGGAGGGCATAGCATGAGAATCCTGGGGATGGATAGCTTCAGAGTTATTTTCTTGGGACTAGAAACTTGACCCAAAATATTTATTATCACTTTTAGTACTCTGAGGCAGAAATGGAAAAAAAGTCAGAGGAATGAGAGCCTAGATTGTGAGGGAGGAAGAGAGAAACACTGACAGATGAATTTTAACCCTAACAAAGACTTCAGATTAATACAATATTGTAGTAGATTGTTGCAATACTAAAAATATTGAGTTTCCATCTAGCAGTTCCAATTTGAAAATTCAATAATACTGTATTAAGAAACTTCTCTGTGCAAAGCACTATGTTGGGAATAGGGGGTGTAAAGAAAAATGTGACATAAAGTACACACCTGAAAGGTAACTGACCAACAAGTATCAATGCATTGTTGAATCCAGGTCTTCTTGGTTCCGAAACTAGTTTTCTGTCAACTCCACCAAGCTCTCTCTCCTCTTGTGTGTACCTTATTGGAAAACTCCTTAGATCTCCTGATTTGGGCCACTAAGTCATCTAGCTAGAGCCAATGGCTCAGTGTTTTGCTTATAGATAGTATTATGTGTAGCTTCATTTCTCTATTTCATAATAAGATTTGGGTAGGACCAAAAGGGAGCAGTGATGCAAAGCACATGACTTCTTAAATCTTTGTGTATGTGTGTGAGTGCTTGGTGAGTGGTTTCAAGGCTATTAATAAATCCTGTAGTTATATTAAAGGTAGGCGTAACTGTGTTTCTGTTCCTTGAGCTACAGAGCTAGACAAACTCACTCTAAAAATCCACGAGACACTAGCAAAGAAGGACTAAGTCAGGGCACTTAATTATTTAGGGGGAAAGATCAGAGCCAGCAATAGTTAAGTAATGAATGTAATGGGTTCAATCCTGTTATATTTGGCAATGGACTATACATATATCATGGAATCACAGATCTAGAACAAGAAAGGTTCTCAGAGGCCATCTAGTCTACACTCCCCCCCACCTATTTTTTAGAAATGATAGAATGAATCCCAAAAGATTTGCCCAAAGTCACACGGGAGACAGACAATACCAGTCATGTTTGACCTGAGATCTTTTGATTCCAGAGTTCAGTGTTCTTTCCACTAGACTAAGTTGTTTTATATTGCTTATAGAAAAGTAGATGGCACATCAGGTAGAGCTCTGAGGCCATAGTCAAAAAGACTTGAACTCAAACCTGGTCTTAGAAACTTATTAGCTGTTTGACCTGTCTGCCCAAGTTGCTCCATCTATAAAATGGGGATAATAATAGTACTTACCTCCCAAGATTGTTGTGAGAATAAAATAAGATACTTTTTGTCAAGTACTTTAAAAACCTTAAAACATTTTATAAATGGCAGCAATTATTGTTATTATTGCTATTATTGAAATGTTCCAAGATAATGGAACATCTTAGAAACTAGGACACAGACGAGAGAGGATTTTGTTTTTCAGTTGTTCAGGACTATTCAACTCTTGGTGACCCCATGGATCATACTGTCCAGGAGGTTTTGGTTTTTGTTCCACAAGAACCCTGGAGTGGTTTGCCATTTCCTTCTCCAATAGCTTAAGACTAACATAGCCCATAGCCACACAACAGGTAACTATCTTAGGCTAGATTTGAACTCAGATCTTCTAGATTCCAAGCCCAGCACTCTATCCATTCAGATACCTAGATACCTCCTAACAGGAGAGGATGTTTTGCCTCAATTTATGTTCCAGGTTTACTAGCAATAGAGTTTGCACTCAGTAGCATTCTATATGTCTCCAGGTCTTTCTTTCTGGGATTCCAGGGTCTTCTAAGCTTGAGGGCCCCATTCTAGTGTTTTAATGCCAATGTACTCCCTTTGGGAATGGATAAATTAAAGCCTTTCCATTTTAAATTGCTGGAAGGAAATTGAGTCTTCAACATCCAAGCTCTTTGTTAGTCAACCAAATTCTGGAATAGGATGCCAGTGTTAACAGTGGTAGATCTATTAAGTCTGGGCACTGATGGAAGCAGTATAATGGAGGAAATTCCATAGAAAAAGACAGTAACATTGGAAAGCAACCTGTTCATTCAATTAATCAATCAGCAAATCAGCAACCAGCTATTAAGGACCTCCTATGTGCCAGGCACCACTGTGCTAAGTCCTGGAGATACATTCTTTGAATGAATCTCCCTCCTCACAAGGAGTTTACCTTCTAAAGGGGGGGGGGGAGAAAACAAGGAGATATCTGTATCTATCTCTGCCTCTCTGTCTGTCTGTCTGTCTGTCTCTCTCCCCTCTCTCTGCCTCTCTTTATATGTCGGTATCTATCTATCTACATAGGTACATAGATCTGTAGCCATATATTTATAATCTATAAAGATCTTTATATTTCCTCATCTCATTTGTATTTTTCTCTTTTCTAGTCTGAATGCATAACATATACACAGATATATGACATGTTTAGATCACATCTGTATATACCCATTCAGAGTAAAAATTAAGAGAAAGATACAAATGAGGGAATATAAGCTGCTAACAAGAGAGGGGAGGAGGGAAGAACTCATGTAGAAGGTGAGGTTGGAGCTTCAACTAGAAGCAAGAGAGAGATTCAGTGAAGCAAAGATGAGGAGGCAATTTTTCCCAGGCGTAGGGCACAGCTAGTGCAAAGTCCTAGAGAGAGCAGGTTAACTGTGAAGAGCAGAGAGAAGGCCAGTTTGGCTGGATTATTGAGAGTAGGAAGGGAAGGAATGTACAATGTTGATTAAAAAACAGCTTATAGTAGGGTGGTGACATTTATATTTTGTTCCTGAGACAGCCAGTGAGCTTATTGAGTAAGGGAATGAAAAAAGAGGAGGACTGAAGTGGGGAGAGAATTTAGGTATATATTTAATTATCAGTCAGTCATTTTTTCAGTCATATATGACTTGTGAGTCCCTTTGGGCTTTTCTCGGCAGAGGTACCAGAGGGGTTTCCTATTATTTCCTTCTCCAGCTCATTTTACAGATGAAGAAACTGAGGTAAATAGGGTTAAATGACTTTCCCAAAGTCACACAGCTAGTAAGGATCTGAGGCTGGATTTGAATGTAGGAAGATGAGTTTTCTTAACTCCAGGCCCAGAACTCTGACCCTATGGCACCTCCTCACTGCCCCATGTACTTACAGGGAACATCTACTTTCATGTTTTGAATGGCTGTCATATGGAAGAGGCTAAAGAAGTAGTGAGCAGGACAGTCACTTCAAGCCAGGTTCTGACACTCCAGATTCATTATGTATAATATAAAATATATTATATATATATAATATATATAATATAATAAAATATATAATATAAATATATAATATATTATATATATTATATAATATATAAAATATAATATAATAATATAAAATATATAATATAATAAAATATATAATATATAATATAAAAAATATAAGCCTCAGTTTTTATCTGAAGGGGAATGGATTGGATTAAAGATGACCTGTAAGATGCCTACTAGCTCTAAATCTGTAATAAGATGATCAATTTAGAAATAAAAGGGGTCTCAGAGAATATCTAATTCAATCACTTCATTTCATAGAGCATGAAACTAAAAACAAGAGGGGCTATTCAACTTGGCCTAGATCACAGGAGAAGTGAACATTAGAGGTAGTCCTCTGACTCCAGATTCAGTATTCTTTCTACTGGACTTTTATGCTCCAAAGCTGAATTAAAAAAATATTTATTTTCCAAACATAATTAAAACAATTTTTACATTAAAAAAATTCTGATTTCCAAATTTTCTCCCTCTCACCATCCCTTCCCCCCTCAATGAGAAGGCAAACAGTTCAATACAGGTTATAAAGATTCAATCAGGCAAAACATTTCCACATTAGTGATGTTGTGAAAGAAAAAAACAGACTTAAAAAAAGAAGAAAAGAAAGAAAAATGGAGTAAAAAAATATGCTTTGATTTGTATTCAGACTCCACCAGTTCTTTCTCTGAAGGTTATATAGTTGGAAATTTTTGAACCCCTAAAAACTACATTATCCAAAATTCCTTTCTACATTACCTAGAATCCTTTTCCCTTTTCCTGTGTCCTCTCCTTTAAGTGATTGTATTTAAGTTTGCTGTGACTCCTCCTTCTCTCTCTTCTCTTGCGACCCCATCTGAGTTAGGTGTAAGTTTTATTTTAGGTATAATTAATAAATCTTATAAATATAGTTATTGTATATTAATTTTAAAACCCAAAGGGGGATATCATTTTTCATCACAGGCCCTTCAGACGTATCTTAGATCATTGTATTGCTGAGAATAGTGAAGTAATTCACAGTTGATTATCATATTTCTTTATTTATATGCCATGTTCTTCTGGTACTTTTCACTTCACTCTGCATCAGTTCATGCAGATGTTTCCAGGTTTTTCTAGAAGCATTCTGCTCATGATTTCTAATAACACAATATTGTTCCACCATAATCATAGATCACAATTTGTTTGACTGTTCCCGTGGGCACCTCCTCAGTTTCCAATTCTTTGCTACCAAAAAAAAGAGTTTCTATATATAGGACACTTTCCCTTAAAAAATGGGGGGGGGTGCAGAAATGTTATTGCTGGATCAAAGGGTACGCAGCTTTGTAGCTCTTTGGCTATGGTCTCAAATTGTTCTCCAAAATGCTTGAATCAGTTTACAACTCCACCAACAATGCATTAGTGCAGTCATGAGTCAAGATAAAAACTTCTTATTTACTGGAAGCAGTGTAGTGGTAAGACTGTCTGTGTTCTCATCTTGGAGTCTAGGAAGACCTGGGTTTAAATGATGCCTCTAACACATACAAGCTGGTGTGACCATATGAAAAAAAATATTTCATTCCTCTAAGCTACATTTATCTCATCTGTAAAATGGACGTAACAATATTTGTTTTACCTACTGCATAAGAGAAGTAAAAATGAATGAAATATTGTGAGCAAAGTGTTTGAAAATCTTAGTATGGTAATTCCAACTGTCCATTATATGATCTAGGGCAAGTCACTAACTGGAAAAAAAACTTTGAGGCCATGTTTACCAGCTCTCTTTTAATTCACAGATAGGGAAACCGAGGCCTAATGAAATGATAACTTATATGATACTCAGAAAATATAATGAACATTTATTGAATGTTTTATGATTTAAGTAGCATTTAACATATGTGATCCCATTTAATCCTCAAACTAACCATGTTAGGTTGGTGTTATTTTTATGCTCATTTTACAGATGAGGAAACTGAGGCTCAGAAAAGCTCTAAGAGACTTATTCAGGATAATAGAGATAGTATCTGAAGCAAGATTCGAACTTAGCTCTTGCCTGAGTCTAAATCTGGTGTTCAGTCAGCTGTGCCACCTATGACCTAGAACAAAGCTGAAAGGCAATATTGTTCTTGTTAAATTGTTTTTAGTTGCATCTAACTCTGTGTCCCCATTTGTTTTTTGTTGTTATTGTTTTGTTTTTAGGGGATTTTTTTTTTCTGTTTGGCAAAGATCCTGGAGGAGTTTGCCATTTTCTTCTCCAGTTCATTTAACAGACAAGGAAACTGAAGCCAATAGGGTTAAATGACTCACTCTGGGTCACGCAACTAGTAAGGGTCTGAGGCTATATTTGAACTCCAGTCTTTCTGACTCTGCACTCTGCACTCTATCCATGGTACCACCTAACTAGTGTGGAAGGAAATAAAGAATTAACTATCCAATCTCTTATTTGATAAATGTGAAAAGTGACAGCCAGGGAGGTCAAGTGAGTTACAAGATCATCACAGATATGGAGCTGAACCAGTCCTTTGAGCTCATCTACAGAGGCCAGGAAAGCACAAGGGAACCTTCAAAAAACATATGCTTAGCAATAAGCATCAAAGCTGATTGCTAACCTGTGTTTTCTGGCCCAAATCCAGATCATTTTCTATCCCATTTTTATGTCAGTTTGCCCATCTGTAAAATGGGAAGTAGAGATGAGTATTGGGTTAATGGATCTCTAAGGTTCCCTCTAGCTCTAAAGCCTTATGCTCTTATGTCAGGGTTTACTTTTCCTTCAAAGGCGCACAACTTCAGGACCCCAGAGGACACCCCATGTACCCTAATGATGCAGCTGCTTCACATCTCAGCAGAAGAGAGCCTAGGCTGGGGGCAGCAGGGCAGGGAAGGTTGGGGGGGATGCCTTGTGATGGCACAGTGAGAGGAAGAGGCAGCTGTCATTCAGCCTGGGACCTGTGCTCTGTGTCCCCTGTGGCTTCAGGGAGGGAGGGAGGGCTCCAGAGCCAGGAGCATTTGCTTCCCATCTCCACCCTGAAGCTAGTCATGTTTGCCTCTCGGTGCCTCAGCTGGAGGCCAACTAATGGATGTGTCTTTCACCGTGGCTCTTCCCTTTGTGTTAATGCACTTAGCCTGCTTGCTAAGAGCCTCTGACATGATTACAGAGCTCCCTACTGAGCTCAGCGTGGCACGTTGGCTCTAGCCTCTGCTGGCTCTGTGCAGTATGGAGACAACAGCCCCCACACCCTGCCCCACAGAGGACCTCCCTCCAAGCTGGTTGTTGCTCCCCTAAAGTCACTAGGAAAGTGCACTGCCTGGCCCCTCTCCCCTCATTGTAGAAGTGGGAGGCAATATGTGTGGAACATGACATATATTTGTTGATACTCAGTTGATATTGTGACTAGTTTTAGTGAATTTCTCCTCCTTTCTATTCCTTCCTTCCTTCCTTCCTTCCTTCCTTCCTTCCTTCCTTCCTTCCTTCCTTCCTTCCTTCCTTCCTTCCTTCCTCCCTCCTCCCTCCTTCCCTTCCTTCCTTCCTTTCTTTTCTTTCTTTCTTTCTTTCTTCTTTTTCTTTCTTTCTTTCTTTCTTTTCTTTCTTTCTTTCTTTCTTTCTTTCTTTCTTTCTTTCTTTCTTTCTTTCTTTCTTTCTTTCTTTCTTTCTTTCTTTCTTCTTTCTTTCTTCTTTCTTTCTTTCTTTCTTTCTTTCTTTCTTTCTTTCTTTCTTTCTTTTCTTTCTTTCTTTCTTTCTTTCTTTCTTTCTTTCTTCCTTCCTTCCTTCCTTCCTTCCTTCCTTCCTTCCTTCCTTCCTTCCTTCCTTCCTTCCTTCCTCCCTTCCTCCCTTCCTCCTTTCCTCTCTTTTTCTTTCATTTAGTCTTTGTTACATGACTTGGCTTGCTGCAAGAAAGAAAGACATTCAGAAATAACTGCTATGTAAAAACAAAATATATGAATAAAAGGTTAAGGAAAAAACCTGACCTGCCTGCCATGGTTTTTCACAATAAAGTAGGTAGCAATCTCTCATCCAGTCTTCAGAGCCTGTACCAAACATTATTTTAAGCACTATGGGGATAGGGAGCTTAGATATAAAATAATAATGATTATAGCACATTTATGTGGCACTTAGGTATTTTATAATATCCTTGTGAGTTAAACAAACAAATGTTAGGCATAAGAACTGGAGCTGTGATTTCACTGGTATCAAGGCCTGTAACCTAGAGTCTTAGATCATTCATTGACAAGAGCACTGACTGGTTAAATGACTTGTCCAGGATCATGAAATTACTAAGTGTCAGAAGAAGGATTTGAACTCAGAGCCAAGGAGTCTATCCACAATGCCACACCACTTCTTATTCTATGCAAGGTAGGCACATAATAATTAAATAGTTGCAGAATGAAAGAATGACATATGAGTCATTATAGGTGCCTTTTAGTGATGCCCAGACCTCTCATTCATGCTCTAATTAGAATTCTAGGAATGAAATCAATTTTGGTTTGATCCAATAAAAAGGCTTTGCATGAACACTCTTTTTGTTGTCATCAGGAGCAAGTCTCATCTGCAGCCTTCTGACCTTTCAGCTAAGGACAATATACACGGCACAACATATAAAAAAGGGTTAAAGAACAAGAAAATTCTTCCATATGCTCCGAGCTCCATTTTCAGTACCTTTTGGTAATTGGTGCTTCTCTTTCTAAATTTCTCTATCTCGGATCCTCTTAAACTCTGGAGTTTGGGTACCTGTACTCATACCTGCCTGCTGTGTCTTCGCCAAGCTTGACATTTCTGGACTTGATTTTTCACCTGCTATATGAATACTTGAGCTATCCATTGGGGCTCCTCTTAGCTTTCTTGATCTGTGACAATTATTCTGGCAGGAACTTAAGGGAATGAGGAAAGCAAAGCCTGAAGGCTGGGAGGTAAATTTACTAAAAGGAAGTCATTTAGTTTAAGGAGTCAAGATCTTGCACTAGGGAATGCTATGAACATGGACAACAAGAGAGAGATGTGAGTAGAGATGATGTGGAGATAGAACTGGCAGTATTAGGTAATTGATTAAAAGGCTCAGGTAGATCAGACTCAGAGGATTTAGAATGGGAAGCCTGTGAAGGTGATTATCCAGTTCCTTTAATTTACAAGTCAGAATATGAGGTCCAAAGAAGTCATATGGAAGACCAGAGGCCCCAAATTTAGATCTAGAAGCAACAGAGACCATTGAATCAATTCTTCTAATTTTGTGGATGAGAAAATTGAGGTCGAGAACAGTTAAAAGATTCACCTGGGCTCACATAAGCCAGTAATTTTCTGAGTCAGGGTTTGAACCCAAGTCTACCTGATTCCAAGTCTAGGTGGCACAGTAGACAGAAATCAGTAAAACTAGAGTTAGGAAAATCTAAGTTCAAATACTTAGTAGCTATGCAACCCTCAGTTTCCTCCTCTGTAAAATGGTGATAATAGTAGCACTACTTCACTAGGTATTAAAGGGCTTTGCAAATCTAAAAGTATTAAATGAATCCTAGCTAGCAGTATTATTATTAACATTATTATTATCATTATTGTAATATTTTATATTGTACATAATTATTATTATCCAATAATATTACTCAATATATTACTCAATAGGTAATAAATAGCACAGTTTGAATTTGAACCCATGACTCTTTCTACTCTACCATATTAGGTTTTATTTCAGAAATGTCTCTGAATTACTGTGGTTGTATTATACAAACTAACTGATAAATTAGCTGAAATAGTCTAACTGATGTCTATATGTCATATCATTGACCAAGTCCTTCCCTACAGTTATTTCATTTAAATTCTGATACAAGCCTGAGGAGCTAATGCTATATAGAAAATATTATTTTTTCACTTTTATAGATGAAGAAACTGAGTCACAGAGTGGCAAAGCAACTTGCTGTGGTAGCTATATAGCTGATAAAAGGAAAGCTAGGTTTCTAGCTCAGGTCTCCTGACTCCAGAACCAACTGAAGAATCAACCATTTAGCTATGTGCTGTGTGATTGGGATACAAAGACATAAATAAAACAGTCTCTACCCTCAAGATGGATACAATCTATCGGAAGAAACAACACATATATATCTCTACACATAGCTCCATATCTCTCTCCCTCCAAAAATGTATATTTAGAAATACGTGGACCTTTCGTTCTCTAGATATAGATGATATATACAAAGTAAATATGAGGTGATTTGTTTAAGGAGGAATTTACAGCTAAGGGAATCTGGGAGGGCTTCATGTAGAAAGTAGCATTTGAATTGAACTTGAATAGATCTCATAATTCTAAAAGATTGAAAAGTTCTTCTATGCTGAATTGTTTAGTTTCAGATCTGTGTCTGCCTTTGTTAATTAGAATATCAAATCTTTGAGGGCCTGAATCTTTCATTTGAGAACTTCCTACCCCCAATTTCTAGCATAGATCTAAGACTAGAATGAGAAATAACTGTATAATGGAATTGGTACCAGTCAGGAAAGATGGTACCATTACTTCCTTTGGATGCTCAGATAAGGAAGAAAGGAAAGAAGAGTTTATTATCTACTTTTTGCCAGGCACTATGCTAAATGCTTTAAAAATATTATTTCATTTGATCCTCATAAGAACTCTGGGAAATAGGTGATATTATCATTCCCATTTTACAGTTGAGGAGCATAAGGCAAACAGAGTTTAAGTGAGTTGCCCAGGATCATACAACCAACTAATGTCTGAGGTCATTTTTGAATTCAGGGCTTCTTAATGTCAAGCCTTGTATTGTATCTATATGCCACCCAGATGAATTCTGATAAGCCACTTCTTTAGCCTCCTTCTCTGAACCTTAGTTTTTTGTTTTTTGTTCTTGTTTTATCTTCTTCTGCTTAAAGTTTTTAAGTTTTCTTCTTCCTGAAATGTTTAGTAATTATAATCCCCTTGATTTTCTAACCTGGCAGTTCAGAATGCTACCACGCTGGTGCTCCTAAAGCCTGGGTACATATCTGTCATTTGGAATCAGAATCTCCAAGTGTGGGACTGAGTCCTGTTTTAAGTCCAAGCGTGTGGCCTGCCCCTTTCCCTCTGTTTCTCCACTGTCCTGCAGAGATTATTTGCAGAATGTTGTCGCACTGCTAGATATTGAGGTCTCAGCAAATTTCTATAGTTTAGAGGTTGGACCTCCATAGCCCAGGAAAGAGGAAGGGGGGGATCTTCCTGTGAGGCTGTACTTTGTTGTAAGCCTGTGGATTGTGTGGCTTGTACCATCTTGATGCTGGGAGTGTAGTAGGCGATAGGGAAGGAAGAGTAGAATTAGTACAAGTCAGACATCAGTTCATAGAATTTATATCTTATTTGGATTCCCAGTGTTCTTGAAGAGTGTTGTCAAACTCAAATTGAAATGGGAGTCACTAAACCATGCATAAGTATCAAATAGACTGCATATTGACTTAGAAAACAACATATTAAAATGATCTATGTTTAATTTTATTTTTTGTTTATTTTGTGAAATATTTTCCAGTTACATTTTAATCTGGTTTGCATTACATGTTAAAGTATTGTGGGTTGCTTACAACCCATTGGCCATATGTTTGATAACCTTTGTCTTAGACCATGGAGACAGCTGAAGTTGTTTTATCTTTGGTGCCAAAAATTATATTCTGGTCACTTAATCCCCATTGCCTAGCCCTTACCACTCTTCTTCCTTGGAACCAATACAGAGTATTGACTCCAAGATGGAAGGTAAGGGTTATTATAAAAAATAAATCTCATTAAGGAGGGCATCTGGGTACCTCAGTGGATTGAGAGCCAGGCCTAGGGATGAGAGATCCTAGGTTCCAATCTGGCCTCAGAAACTTCTCAGCTGTGTGACCCTGGGCAAGTCACTTACTCCCCATTGCCCAGCCCTTACCGTTCTTCCTCCTTGGAACCAATACACAGTATTGATTCCAAGGCAGAAGGTAAGGGTTTAAAATTTAAAAAAATATATATATATATATATATATTCTGGAAAAGTTTAAAAGATTGTGAAGATCACAATATTTATTCTTCCATCTTGTTGGCACATAACCTGGAAGTCCTTTATACCTTAATTTCTCCATCTATAAGTGAGTATAAAAATAAACTACGTACCAACTCAGAGATGTTGTGAGGGAGAGTTTTGTATGCTTTAGAAAGTGCCATAGAAAAGCATTTTATTGTCATTATAGTAGTTACTATATGGTATTGAACAGGCTTCTTTGTGTATTGATGTAGCTCATAGGGTTGAAAAAAAAAAGTGAAGGAAGATTCAATAAGTGGATCAGGCCCCACAGATCAATCTTGAAAATGGACAAATTTGGAAAATTGTCAAACTGATTGTGTGATTACCAAACTGATTGCACTAGCATTGTTCAACATTTTTTTAAACCTCCTTTCTGGATCTTTCTGCAATGTTGAAAGGAACCAGTTTACAAAAAAGGGTTCACTCACTACTACTACTTTGAGGGGCTTCATCTTCATTAGCATATCCCTCCTGTCCCTGGCAGCAGCCTCTAATGACCTTTAGGTAAATGAAAATTCTCCTCCTCATACGTGGTTTGGGCCCCACTACCAAAGACCAAGCCCAACAAAGATACAAGATGGAAGTCATAATAGCAAAGGGAATGTAATGGAATATTATTGTGCCATGAGAAATGATAACAAGACAATCACAAAAGAACAAATAAAACTTGGAAACATTTATACAAAGTGATGCAAAGTGAAGTGAGCAGAATCAGGAGAATGTTGAACACAATAAAAGCAATAGTGTACAATGATAAACTGTAAATGACTTAACTATTATCAGCATTGTAAAGATCTAGAACAACTCCAAGAGACTTATAAGGAAAAAAGGCTATCCACTGCCACAGAAGGAACTGACAGAGACTGAAAACAAACTGAAGCATACTATTGTTCACTTTATTTCCTTCATGAATTTATCTCTAGTGTAAGTGAAATGACTTCTTTCACAAAACAATGAACATGGAAATATATATTTTATGTAACACATGTAAAACCTATATGATATTACCCATTGTTTTAGAGAGAAGAGAGGTATGGGAAGAAAAGAGAGAACATGGGATGCAAATATCAGAAAATGATTACTAAAAATGGTATTGACACATAAAAAATAGCAAATGGGAATATCTGGACTCTCAATAGTTCAATGGATGTTAACTAAAAGGGCAGTGCCTCTCAGTGAAAGATTCACTATGAAGGTCATCAATAATGATAAAATAGAATTGCAAAAATAATAACAAGAAATCCAACAGTGATTCTATTTAGATATGTTTTCAAAAGATACAAAGGAATTCTTAAAAACAAATTCCAAAATGTTAACACCTTAATCAAAGAGTTATCCAAATCACTAATAGGAGAAATGATCATCAAAAAATACTGAAGTTGTATTTGACAGACAGTAAACTGGCAAAGAAGCCTAAAGATGGAAATGTTCAGTGATGGAGGGACTAAGGAAAGACAGGCACACTAATATACTATTTATAGAGCTGTACCCTGGCATTTGTACATTTGGCAAATCAATTTTGAATGATGTCCAAAAAGTGACTAAAATATATATACTCATAAATCTTATTGGTAGGCATTATACCTCACCAAAGACTGAAAAATCATAAATACCAGAATATTCATCACATCAGCTTTTGTTGTCACAGAGCACTGGAAACAAAATAGACGCCTATCAATTGTGGAATGACAAAACAAATGGGGATAAGGAAGCAAGGTATATGGATGTTAAGGACTATTTCTGGTCCATAACAACAATAAATATGAAGAATTCATTGAAGAAGACTTAAATGAACTATTCTGGAATAAAACCAAAAGAACATGGAAAACAATGCACATAGAGACTCTAACTATACAGAGGGAGTAGTTTTGCTAAACTAATTTTTTCTTTCTCTTTTTTCTTTGTTATAAGACATGACTGTTTAAGAAAGAGGTAAATACATTCATAAATGGAGGTAACATGAAAATAAAATGTCAATAAAATGAGCAAACCATATGATCTTTCATTGGTCTCTAATTCTATAATTTGCCCAGAGATGGTAATATGCAATATTGGAGAAAGTTTCTACACTTAGTAATTTCCTATATCATCAAAATCACAGAGCTAGTCCCTAGAAATAAAATGAAGGAAGGAAGGAAGGAAGGAAGGAAGGAAGGAAGGAAGGAAGGAAGGAAGGAAGGAAGGAAGGAAGGAAGGAAGGAAGGAAGGAAGGAAGGAAGGAAGGAAGGAAGGAAGGAAGGAAGGAAGGAAGGAAGGAAGGAAGGAAGAAAGAAAGAAAGAAAGAAAGAAAGAAAGAAAGAAAGAAAGAAAGAAAGAAAGAAAGAAAGAAAGAAAGAAAGAAAGAAAGAAAGAAAGAAAGAAAGAAAGAAGAAAGAAAGAAAGATTAAAACAGAGACAGAAAGAAAGAGAAAGAAAGAAGAGAGAGATGGGGCAAGACAACACTCTTTCCTGGGAGTCAACAAATTAAAATAGCTTGATTAATGTTTCCTTTCCTTCTAATCTGTTCTTCAGAATATTAGATCTGACCAAAAAGACTAAAGGTTTATTCCTGTTTATGCCTTGGTAGGAACAAATTTTTTTTTTTTTATGGGAGTGACTTTTCTCCTAGACATTCTGACCTGCCTGTTAGTATTCCCTCCACATCTGATACACCTACTTTCCCCTAATTCTGAGGAAAAGGAAGCACACCTGCTTTCCTACTTTCAAAGAGGAGAAAATGAAACATATTTCCATGTAATCTGTAGAGCTGCCATTAAGCAACAGGAGGAGCAAGACTGAGTGACAACAAAACTCCAAGATTGAAAGTGCCAGTGAATGCAGAAACTGATGCTCTAGGAAAAGGCAAGCCCTGTGATTAAGACTATAATTCTTTCTTTATTGATACTTTTGTCCTATGGTCACAGAACTTGTCAGTCCTAAGTGGTCATTTGACTTGGTAGGGATGACACCTTCCTGGAGAAGTGAAAGGAAATAGGTATGATCAGGATGAGACACTTGTTCAATTTCTATTTTTTGAAATCAGGGTAAGTTACAATGGAGTGTCCAATTGCTCTAGAGACAAAGGACTTGAGTTCAAAGTGTGTTTCCTGACATTTCCCAAGTGTAACTTTGATCAAGAAACTTAATCTTGCTGGGTCACAATTGCCTTATCTATAAATTTAAGGGGTGGAAGTAGATAGTTTCTGAGATCCCTTCCAATTCTAGAACCATAACTGTATGTATGCCTATGAAACAAATGATACATAGGCAGACACCGAATAGAATTTTGCATCATCTTCATGATCAGAACCAGAGCTAACTTTCATCACTCCAACAAAAAAAGTAAAAATCATAGCCTCTAGAACTCTTACGTCCTTTATTAGAACCTAGAACTCTCACATATTTCTTGCTATCATCAAAAATCATTAGATATGAAGTCAGAAGAACTGAATTCAAATTTTAGACATTTATTATCTATAATACCATGAGAAAAGGACTGCCCCTCTCTAGTCTTGAGTTTCTTCTTTTATACTATGAAGGAGTATAAAAGCAATTAATCTCAAATTTTTTGGGCTCTGGGCCAAAGGACCAGTCAATCAAGTCTTGGTTACAGCTTTTTACACTATATCTCCACGTTTTAGGTATTGAGAATATGGCAAAACTAGAAAGAGATTGTATCCTATCATGGAATGTATGTGCATCTCCAAGGGTCTTCTGGAGCCAAATAGACTTGGTTATCTGTGTTTCTTCTACCTAGATTGGTGATAATAACAAAGATAACTTCCTTCTTCCTCTCTATCTCTCCTGACCAGTATGGCCTCTCCAAGACTATATGTTTCTTGAAAGTAGGGACCAAGACAATTTAACTTTTTATGCAAAGTGCCCAGCTAAGCACAACATTCCAGTAGTCACTTAAGAAATGTGTTGAGTTTCTAGTGACAGGAAGAAGAGATGAAAATTCTACTGGGAAATTGGATGTTGATGCATTGAAAGGTCTGTCTGACAAATGTGTATGTGCGAATCCCAAATCCTGGGCAACTTCACAAGAAAATAGAATTTAATAGAGATAAATGTAACAACTTCCACTTGGGTTAAACAAAATCAGCTTAGCTTATAAGGGAGGGCAGTTCTTCTGAAAAAGATCTGGGAACTTTTAGTGGCCTGAAAGCACAGTAGGAGTCACAGTTTTGGATATGGTAGCCAAGAATATAAATAGGGCCTAAGTCTGTGTTAATATCAATTAATAATCAATAATGAAGTGCCTACTATGTGTCATGTATTGTGCTAAGAAATGGAGATATAAAAAGGGGGAAAATCCCTGCCCTCGAGGAGTTTACAATCTAAAGAGGGAGACAACATGCAAACAAATTCATACAAAACAAGCTCTGTTCAGGATGAAACAAGAGAAGGAAAGCATCGGAATTAAGAGTTGTTAGAGGGAGCAGCTAGGTGGCTTAGTGGATTGAGAGTCAGACCCAGGGATAGGGGGTCCTGGGTTCAAATTTGGCCTCAGATACTTCCTAGCTGTGTGACCTGGGCAAGTCACTTAACCCTCCATTGCCTACTTTTATCACTCTTCTGCCTTGGAACAAATACATAGTATTGATTCCAAGATAGAAGGTAAAAGTTTAAACAAAAAAAGAGTTGTTATAAAAAAGCTTCCTGTAATAGAGGGATAGTGTCTTGAACTAAAGAGGCCTCAACAACTCTTCATTCTCCCTTAGTTAGACTACAGCTAAAGTATTATATCCTCTATTGGATACCTCATTTTAGGTGAGATATTAATAAATCTGAATTTCTGGAATGGGAATGGGAAATAACCCAACATGCAGAACAGCATCAAATTCAAGCTCTATAAGGACTGGGTGAAGGAGATGAGTGTGTTTATCCTGCACTGTATTGGATATAGGGAGAATATTCTCCCCCAAACTCCCTAAATATATTTGAAGGGATGTCATTTGGAGAAGGTACTAGATTTGTTCTACGTAGCATAACTATAATAGGCAAAAGTTTTTAAGGAGGCAAATTTAGGCTTTATTTAAAGAAAAGTTGATGGAAAATTAAAGTAATCATTGGATCAGATATTTAGTCCATGAAATCCAATCCCTTCATTTTACAAATGGAGAAACCAAGGTTGGGGTTAAATGAATTTCCTAGGGTGGCAAAGTTAGGACATTTCTGGGGCAAGCTTAAAGTGCAATTCTTTACTAAAAGTCTAAAACTCTTTCCACCATACCAGGCTGTCTCTAAGTCTCTAAGCAGGTTGTCTCAAGAACTAGTCAGTCTCCCCATCTCTTCCTGGAAGTCTTTAAGAAAAGACTGAAAAAATACTTGCTATATATATTGAAGAAGAAATTATAATTAAGGTTCAGATAGGACTAGATGTCTCTAAGGTCTTTTCCAACATTAGATTTTCTGATTTTATGACACTTTGATATTCCATGTTGATTTTGTAACTTTATTACAGAGGTGAGTTTATGTGGGGTCCCATAAGAAGGAGAATTGAGAAAATATATGGCCATTTATCCCATTTATAATGCTTCAATAGTGGGAAAAGATCAGTGGTCTGTGCCCTAAAAGTTGTAGTTTCTAGTGATGGCTTTGTCAATATGTAGCTGTATGACCCGGAGTAAATTATTTGCCCTCTCTGGGTCTTTTGACAAAACTTGGTGCCTTTTGAGCACCCTTCTATGTCTAAAGCTATGAACTTTATGAAAATCAATCAATATTCTTTAGATGATGTACCAGGCACTGAGCTACACAATGGGCATTCAGAGATAAAGATAAAATAGTTCCTGACCTCAAGAAACTTACATTCTATGATGAGAGATACAATCCTTACATATATACAAAATAAATACGAGGTATTTTTATTGGGGGGGGGCAAGAGGGAGATTATCAGGAAGGGCTAGTCATGTCACAGGCAATGCTTGAAGTGAAGTTTGAAGGAAATAAAAGGTTCTAAAAGGCAGAGAACAGAGAAGATTGTATTCCAGGTCCTATATAGGGAAGAACTAGTATGAAGGCACAGACATGAGAGATAAGAGCATCACAAACGAGGAATGATACAAAGCCTATTTGGCTAGATGATATTTAATATAATATAATTTAATATTATAAATTAATATTAAATGTCTTTGTAAATATTCATGTAATTAATATTAAAGATCATTTAATATGATAAGAGGGATAATGCAAAATAAGACTGGAAAGGTAGGTTGAGTAAACACAATGCTTCTTGATTCTCCTAGTACAGAAATTATATTCCATGATGTAATAGATCCAGAGCTAGCCTTGGAGCTGGAGAAGAAAATGGCAAACCAGTCTAGGATCTTTGCCAAGAAAACCCCAAATGGGGGTCACAAAGAGTTGGACGTGACTAAAATGACTGAACTAAGAAAAGGATGGAGGCAACCCTTTAAGATTATCAATTGGAGAGAAGATCGTACCCTGTACCGCTAGAGGAAGTGTCTTCTTAAGGGCGTTTCCAACATTGATGAAATAGTAGCTCCAGTCCCAATCCTAGGTGTATACATTTCAGCATATTTTGTACTTGCCTGGATGCATTCATGCTGTATTCCCTGGTAGAATGTAAACTCCTTGAGGTTATAATTATTTCATTTTGTCCTTTATATCTCTAATACCTAGCACAGTTTCCTGATACTTAGTACAGGCTGAAAGAATGCGTGTTGATTGATTTATCACTTAATAGGAAACTTTTTAATCTTTCTTCCAATATCCTTCAGCTGAGATACAAAGCCCTTGAAGACTGAAACTTAGCTTAGGGGAAAGAGAAGAGGACTTTTGCAGGAAAATTGTATTCTGCCTGGTTTAATCTCCAGTCAGCTTCTTCTATGGTTTACAGCCATTCAGAGCTCTTGAGACCCAGCCTCCTCAGTTGGCTTTTTGTCCAGGTTGATAGGAAATAAACAGCCCTGGTAGCTAATTATCTCTGTGATCGTTAGCTGAATGTGGAATGGCATATTTGTTATCAGCATGGAACCAAAAAACCCACCTTAAACCTCTGCTTATCGGAGCCCAAAATGGAAATGACGCACAATGGATGGCCTGGGTGTGCATTTTCCCTATCTTTGACACAGCAAGCTCTTTGAGGCCCTCTCTTTTTTATGGGAGTGTAAAATGCCTTGTGGACACATTAAATCTAATATATGATCACAATAACAATGGAGCTGTGAGCGCAAGAGGGAGGAAGGGAGAGCAAAATTTAGAACCATAAACCAAAGGGGGGAAAAGACTCATTTTAGGAAATGATTTGGAGACTTGAGGAGGTAGAAATAGATTGGAGAAAGTGTCTAGGAGCAGCCAGTGCTGCAGTTAGGAAGGCCTTTTGCCTACCCCATACAAAGGCCCTCATGTCTATCTGATGGAGAAAATTTGACAGGTCCTGAATTCACAGAAAGTAAAAGCTAGAAAGATCCTGAAAGGAGGCTACATGGCACAATGAGAAGAATATTGACCAGTAAATCAGAAGAGAAGAGTTCAATTCCTGACACTCATTTCCTATGTGACTTTAGGCCAGCCCTTTAACCACCCTGGGACTCAGTTTACTTATCTGTATAATGAAATGGAGGTGACCAGAGGGCCTCTAGGATTCCTTATATGTCTAGATCTAGATATTCAGATCATCTGGTCTAAACTTTTCATTTTGCAAAAAAAGAAACTAAGATAAAGGGAGGTAATTCATTTCCCCAAAATGATATGGCAAGTTAAGGACAAAGTTAGGGCTTGAACCCATGATTATTTATCAACACCCCCTCCTTATCAACACACACAAACATATTCCAGCCTTCTGACACAGGACTGATGTCACTTTCATATCGAAGTTGCAGTCCACTAAAATTTTCAACTCTTTTTTCAAATGAACTCCTATCTAGCCAAACTTTTGCCACTCTGTACTTATAAAATTGATTTTTAGATCTCTAGTATAGGACTTTACATTTAACACTAATAAATTTCATCTTTTAAAATGTCCCACCATTGCAGACTACAAAAAATTCCTTAGGATTCTCATTATATCATCCATTATGTGAGCAATTATTCTCAGTTTCGTCTCATCCAAAGATTTGGCAAGTATTCCATCTTCATTTAAATTTAAATCATTCATAAAAATGGAGTTGGGGTAACAAATGGGATCTAAGAACAAATTCCTATAGAGCTTGACCAAAAGAAGAATTCTAGTTTGACATCAATCTATTAGTCACCACTTTAGATTTGGATCCAGCCATTCAACTGGTTCTCAGATCTATCAAGGTGTCCAGCCTACACTTTTTCATCTAGCACACAGGTATATAATGAGAATTTTGTCAAGGCATTGGTGACAAGTGGTTTTCCTACATCTGTAGAGTTCTTTTGATTTCCCAATATAGTAACCTTGTGTTAGTAAGACATGACTCTTTCCTAATGAAGTCGGTCCTGTTATTAGTGATCAACTGATGTCTCACTTCCTCCATGAAGCCTTCCCCATGACTCCAGCTCCAATTCTTATGACAATCAGTACCACGATATTTTGGATATATTTTGCTTGCCTTTCTAAGAGGCAACATGTTTTTGAGTTTTTGTTCACTGGCTTCATTTGACTCTTTGTGACCCCATCTGGAGTTTTCTTGGCACAGATACCAGAATAGTTTGCCACTGCTTTCTCTGGCTTATTTTACATATGAACAAACTGAGACAAACAGAGTTAAGTGACTTGCCTAGAGTCACACACCTAGTAAGTGTCTCAGGCCAGATTTGAACTCATGAAGATAAGTTGTCCTGACTCCAGGCTGGGCAGTTCATCCACTGCACCACCTAACTGCTCAAAGAGGCAACATATCATCTTCTTAACAATACATTCTAGAATTTTTTTTAACAATTCAAGTAAAACTTACTATTTTATTATTTTAGGACTCAAATTTGCTCTTTTTTATTTTTGAAAATTGGGACATTTCCCAGTTCTTCAGAAGTAGTTTTTTCAAAGATCACTAATGACCCATCAACAATCACATCCACCAACTTCAGTACCATGACTTCTAGGTTGTTTGAGTCTTCTAACCTGAACACATTGATAGCAGTTAAGTGGTTTCCCTAATATTCAGTTTTAATTCCCCATTAATCATTTTGTTTTATATTTCTCATTCTGAGTATTATTGTCTTTACTGGAGAGAAAAAAAAACAAAATAAAAATTGAGTGACTCTTCCTTTTCTCTGTAATTTATTATCATCACACCAGTTATCATGCATATCAGTGCTCTATATTTTACCTTTTTGGTCCTTCTTAACTTTCATCAAAGCCTCAATTCTTTCTGAGCTATATCATTATTCTTAGAGGGCCATACTACTCTTATGCATCTTTTTAGTTAACCTCTCTTATTTCCATCTTTTGTATATGCCTTTAAAAACATTTGATTTTCCTGGGGAGCATCTCCAGTTCTTTCAGACAGCTCACCCTTTTTCTCCCTCATTGGAATAATCTGTTATTTGTGACCTAAATATGTCATTCTAGAGAGCCAGTCTCCTATCTTGAGTTCTCTTCCTTTAACTGATTTCTTTTGGATGCTATCATTCCTTTCTGTGAATTATTTGAAATCAGTTCTCCTTAAGTTTTGAGCATGAACATTAGACTATAAAAAACATTCCCTTCATTCATGATCATAAACTTTAGGATAGGTGACATATTAGCTTTCCTGGGAAGAGTCTTTGGTCTCTAGTGGAATTAGCATGGATGGCAAATGTGAGGGGAGATGTGGTCCTACACTGATAATCTTTGCCCTGAAGTGAACAGAATTTCTGTGGATTGGTCAGGGACACTGCAACACTCTGCTATCCCTCCTAGAGCTGAGGCATAGAGCCCTGAGCTCCAAGGGATGCTCTTCCAGAAAGACAAATCCATGCCTTAGAACTATGGGTAATTATATCAAGTGAGACCTAGGATTTCATTATTGTTACTGTTCTCACCCTCCTAAAATTACTTTGTATTTATTTTGTGCATATGTATCCCCCCCAATAGAAGCACCTTGTATTCAGAAACTATTTTGTTTTTGTTATTGTAGCCCCTAGAACCCAATAAAATACCTGATACATAACAGCTACTTCATAAATATTTTTAAAATTGAATTTTAAAAAATAGCTGGGGGCAGAATGAGTGGGGCATTATGAAGGTTAATTTAGGGAGAAAAAAGAATTGCTAGCATTCATTCAGGTTTACAAAGACCTTATATATGCCATTTCATTTAGCCTTCATAGTAACTTGGTGAGGTAGGTGCTGTTATTACCATCTTTATTTTTTAGACGAGGAAACAGAGGCTGGTTGGTTAAGTGACTTGCCCAGACTCACAGAGCTCATTTGACTCATACCCAAGTCTTGAAGATTCCAACTCTAGCAAGTGTCTACGTACTCCCTAATTGTCTCAATGAGAATTCTCACATTGTTCTTTTGCTCACTTCCAAGTAAAGGATCAAATGTTGCCAGTAGAAACAGCTGGTTCTGGTGATTTTTTTTCCTAGAGAAGTCCTCTTGAAGCCAAATATTAAAGAAAAAGGGAAGACGGAAGGAGCTCGTAGAACTGGGATGAATCATTTGTGTTTCACGTAATATGCCCAATCATTTCCCAGAAGAGAAAGAGAAAAGGCTATATCCCTAATTGTATCTATCATTTAAATTTCCCTTAAATGGGTCCTCAAAAGGAAAGGTCATTTTTCAGTGGGATATCTTAAGTAAAATGAAGTAGAAAGAGGCTCTAAAAATGTGCTAATGAGCTGAAAGGTAGGATAAAGAGGCAAGAAAATAGGGATAGCCCAACCTGGTAAGTAGAATGAGAATAAGAGAAGTCTGAAGTTTTCTACGTTTCTTTAAAAAAAAAAACTCTTATTTTATGTCTTACAATCACTACTAAGTATTAGTTCCAAGGCATAAGAGTGTTAAGGGCTTAGGCAACTGAGGTTAAGTAATTAAATGGGATCAACTTGCCCAGGGTCACACAGCTAAAAAGTATCTCAGGTCACATTTAAACCTAGCACATTTAAACCTAGCACCTTCCATTTCTAGACCTGGCTCCCAATCCACTGAGCCACTTAGCTGCCCCATTTTCTCTACAATGAATATGACTACTTGATATTTTCTGGATGCATGTCAGGAGGGATATGAGTGGCCTGCAATGTATTCATGGCTAACCAGATGCTAACGGCATTTAGCATACCCTGTTAACATCATTAATATTTCCCTTTAATAATGCCTTCATAACACTTTATCCATCCATATACACCATACACACCATATCCATCAAAGGGTCATTCATTTAGAGCTGGAAGGGACCTTAGAATTTTATTTGGTCCAACTCTTCTTTTTTACAGATGAAAAAAAAAAAACAAACTGAGATATAGAGAGTTTAAGTGCCTTTCCAAGGATCTCATAGAGGCTGAATTTAAACTTTGATCCCATGGTTCCAAGCTCAGTGTTCTTTCCTCTGTACCAAGGTGAGAGCCAATCAGATCACTTTACAGGTGGGATGTCAGACAATTATCCAAGACTTTAGAGTCCATCAGTAGCACAACTGGCAATCCAGAGCTAAGAGTTCACCAAAGCTAAAAAAGAAAAATCAGAATAAGGAGGATATAGCTAAGTCAATAGATTGATGGAATCCCCTTGAGGTCAAGTTCACAAGGGCTCAGAAGGCAGATTTCTCCACCTCCATAGCCCAGGTATCACCATCAGGTTAACAAAATATCTAGTTCTGTCTGGCCAATTCTATTGTTCCAACGGTATATCTCTAGATCTTAGATTTATCCTCTTCTTTCTATATTGATCCCCACAGTAGATATTTACTATGTCGTTATCTAAATGCCTGGCTGTCATCCTTCAGGGTATTACAGAAAATGATCTGCTCATTAGGACAGGCAATTACTGACACACAGACTCTCTTTTGAATCATTAAAATTGTATTGAATTTTCATGAAGCAGCAGAGCCCCAGAGTGCACAGGATGGGCACATCATGAATGTGTCTAATAAATAAAACAGTGTTCTCAGCGTGGTAGAGTGCGGCACCCTGCTATGGAATGGAGCAGTGTGGTAACCAAGAACAGAGGCTCTTCTTGGCCAGTAAATTGGGAGCAGGGGTGTACCAAGTTATTGCAATAATTTCTACAAAGATAGATAATTAAAGATGAGAAGAGACTATAAAGGCCTACAAAGAAAGAAAGGCAACCAAGCTTCAGGTGATGGCTCTTGATTTCCATGGCTCAGCCTGAGTTTTGATGCTGAAGAAGGATAAACTCAAATAGAAAGTTAGAGCTGAAAGAAATCTTAGATACCATCTGGTCTGTCCTGCTACCCAACTCCAATCATTTTTCAGAGAAGGAAGCCAGTAGAATGTAAGCTACTTGAGGGCAAATAATATACTTTTTTAAACCCGTACTTTGTCTTAGTAACAACTCTTAAGACAAATAGGCAAGGGCTAGGCAAATGGAATTTAAGTGACTTGCCGAGGATCAAACAGCTATTAAGTATCTGATACCAGATTTGAACCCAGATCCTCCTGACTCCAAAACTAGTACTCTAACCACCAAGTTACCTAACTAGAGGGAAGATAATATAGTCACTTTTGTCTTTATAATCTAGTTCTTAGTGTAGAGCCAGGGATGTAATAAGTACATGTTGAATGAATTAGGTAATCTGAGCTCAGTTCAGAGATAGGGAGTCTTATTCAGTTTATAGGACCTATAGCTAGAAATGAACTTAGAAATAATCTTTTCCAACTCTTCAATTGTATAGGTAAGAAAACTGAGGTTAAGAGAGGTCTCAAGCTCATAGACTCATTTATTTTTAAATGTATTTTAGTATACTTCCTGCCTTACCCCCTACTAAATTAACCAGAATAAAAGAATAACTTTCATTATAAATTCACATAGTCAAGCAAAGTAATTTTCTTTTTTTCTTAATTTTATAGTATTTTATTTTATCATTTCCATGCATTATTCATTAAAGACAAAGATCATTTTCTTTTCCTCCCTCCCACCCCCCGTAGCCGACGTGTGATTCCACTGGTTATCACATGTGTTCTTGATTCGAACCCATTGCCATGTTGTTAATATTTGCATTAGAGTGTTCGTTTAGAGTCTCTCCTCTGTCATGTCCCCTCAACCACTGTAGTCAGGCAGTTGCTTTTCCTCGGTGTAAGCAAAGTAATTTTCTATACTGACTTTTGTCTGAAAACATATCCCATATCTTAAATATATCACTTCTTCTTTAGGAGGTGAAAAAGGATGCCTCATCTCTAGTCTTCTGGAATCATCATTTGTCAAGACATTTAAGATCTTAGATTAGGAGTTGGATGAGACTTTGAAGGTCATTGAAGCCAACCCTCTCATTTTATACATGAGGAATTAGTCCCAGAAAAGCTAGAAGACTTGCTCCAAAAGCCACAGCCAAAATTGAGCAGAACTAAGATCTGAACCCAGGTTCTTTGCGATCTCATGTCAAAGGTTACCCATCAAGTCAGTGGCAGAGCTGGGACCGGAATTTTGCTCTCTTGGCAATGCTCTGTGAACTGCAGTCTTTGCCCTAACTTTATTTTCCATTATTTCTTTCCTTTCCTTCCAAACTAAACTACTATATAGACTTTGGGAGACAGTACAGTCGAGTTGGGGTTGAAATTGGTAGAACATAAACAAGTTGATGAGATAATGTTAAGGATTGGGTTGCAGTAATTTGCAGAATTAATTGAATATTGAAAGAGGCTGCAAATATTACAGCAGTGATAAATCTAAGAGACCAACTATTCTGAGAAATGTCATTATTTTCATAAAGGTAGAAACAGAGTAAGGGAAAGAGAAATGATTTGTACAAGATTTTACAGATTGTAAATGACAAAACAAAGATTTTAACTCAGGCCTTCTGACAGTATATACTGTGTTCTTCCTCCTCCAGTGTTCTACAGTTCTGCCTTAAAACTGGGGGAAATTGTATTTTACTTGGGACTTATATTACATTATTATTACCATTCTGGTAAATACTGGATGCCATACTCTGTTATTTTTAATAGAGTGCAGTTGCATACTTCTTCATGCTAATAAACAAATAAAGAAAACAAAGCCATAGAATTTAGGTGGCATCAAAAATACGTCATTTTAGCTTCTTCTGTTGTCCCATGAGAAGACTGTAGATTCATTCATGGGCTGTTCATAAAGTCACAAATCTGGTTAATTCCCAAGAGCTCCAGAGGAGGGGAATCATCCTTTCTTCCTAGACTTGTTCTGACAAACCCATGGGCAAAAATGAGGTATCTTTGCAAACTCTGTAAACAGTGGGACTTCATGTGTCTGGGCCTAGGAGGTGAGAATTCCTATTTTTGAACCACTCTGAACCACCATGCAATTACCATGATAGCTCACATATAAGTAAGTCTATAAGGTTTGAAAAGCACTTTAAAGACTGCATCTCATCTGAGTCCTTTATATAGATGAAAAAACTGAGACTCAGAGGGATCACAGGGTTGTAGAGTTAGTGCTAGAAGAGAAGTCAGAATTCATTGAATCAAGTCCCTTCCTTTTTCAGGTGAGAAATTTAAGGTATCAAGAGATTAGTTAACCTGTCTGGGGCTATATAGCTAATAAGTGTCTGTCACATGAATAAAAATAACTTAAATTTCCTTTCAATCATTGAAAAATCCACCTTCTTTTCTTCCTAATTCTATCCATCCTTGAGAAAGGAAGAAAAAGAAAACACCTGTTATGAACATATTTAGCCAAGCAAGCAAATCCTACATGGGTATGTCCAAAAATATGTCTCAATCTGATCTCTAATTCCATCAGTTCTCTATCAGGAAATGGGTAGTATGTATCATTGTAGACTTCTGGAATAGTGATTATTGGTCATTGCATTGATAGAAGTTCTTAAACTTATCAAATTTGGCTGTCATTATAATACAATATTATTGTCTGATATAAATTGTTCTCCTTATTGTCTTCAATTCATTCTTCGTCAGTTCATACATCTTCCCCAGCTTTTTTTTCTAACACCCTTCCCTTCATCATTTCTTGCAACACAATAATATTACATCATATCCAAATTCCATAGTTGTTCATCCATTTGTATTCTGTGTATAACCTTGTGTCCAACTAATTGGTATATATCTCCTCAACTTCTAAATATACTCTTGTTTATGTGAGTCCTTTATGTCTTTCTTTGAATCCTTTGAGATGGAGGCTTAGTGGTGTTATTGCTTCATTAAAGGATATGCATAGTTTAACAGTTATTTTGTGGGGAGGAGGTATAGTTCCAAATTGCCTTGCAGAATAACTGGACCAGTTTCCAGCTTCACCAACAGTGTGCTCATGTGCCAAATTTCCCTAACCCACTCTGGCATTTACCATTTTTCTTTTTTGATCAGTTTTGCTTGTCTGATGTTGATGACAGAGAACCTCAAATTTGCTTTAATTTATATTTATTTAATATTAGTGATTTAGAGAATTTTATATCACTATTTAGAGATTTAATTTCTTTCTCTGAAAAAAAAAAGCTTATTCATATTCTTCAAGCATTTATCAATTGAAGAGTGGCTTTTATTCTTATACATTTACATCATTTCCCTTGATGGTAGTCTCTTGGAAGCCGAGAATGACGGTTGTCTTTGTGCATGTTTACAAATAAAACCTTTATCAGAAAACCTGCTACATTTCCCCCCTTTTACCTGTTTCTCTTTGAATTTTTACTCCATTAGTTTTATTTATGCTGCAGAATCTTACCCTAAGTTGTCTTGATTCTACGTCCAGCACTGTATCCACTATATCATGCTACTGCTCATTAAGAACTTAAACATGCTCACCCACATAGTAAGTACAAGAGACAACTTCTAAATCCATGTTTTTCTGACTCTAGATCTAGCTTTCTAGACTATGCCATGCTGCCTTTAGATTTCCTCTGAGGTTCCTTTCAACTTTATAATTCCATGCAATCCCTTCCCAACCAGCTTTGCCATTGCTATTTCTTTCCTTTCTTTCCAAATATTAAACTACTACATAGACTAAATGGAAGGCAGAGCTGGTTGAGATGTGGTTGAAGTTGGTGAAACATGAACAAGTTGATGAGATCAGGGTTGAGGTATCTTCTATTTTGAACTGTGTGATTGTGATGCTTGGGCCTTCCTTAAGCTTATTCTTTTGGTTGGTTTACAGAGGTTGTATTCAGAATTCAAATCTTAGCACTGTCACTTATTACCTAGGTGATCAAACTCTTTAACCTTGGCTTCTTCATTTGTAAATGAAGGGGATGCACTAGATGACCTTGAAGATCCCTTTTTACTCTTTATGTATGATCTTGGTTTAGAGTGTGCAATTAATCCTGGGGGATAGTGGTAAAGGTATTAAGTAGCTATTGGAGACTGGTCACATTTAGGTTATACTGAATGAATGAAGGGAGGAAAATATTTATTTTACAATCCTAAACCTAATCCTAATTCTGAGTTTATTATGTGCCATGAATTATGCTAAGGGCTAGGACTATAAATTAAGCACAAAAGACAGTCCCTAAACTCAAGGAGTTTTTATTCTAATTGAGGAAGACCATACCTAAAGAAGAAATAAAAAGAGAATAAGTATAAGATAGTATACACCAGGCAATATGTTTTAGGAAAGACTAAGAAGTAATATAGTGACTATAAAACAATGTATATCCTTTGATCCAGTAATACCACCACTGGGTATGTGTTCCAGAGAGATGGGATACCCATCAATTAAAAAATGGATGACCAAGATGTGTTAAATAATTGGGATGGAATACTTTGGTGCTATAATAAATGCAAATGCTTGCAGAAAAAAATTGGGAAGACATAAATTGATGTAAAGTTAAATAAGAAGGACCAAGAGAACACCATACAAGGCAACAGCAATATTGTATGATGATCAACTGTGGAAGACTTGGCTATTATCAGCAATACAATGATCCAAAATGGTTCTAAAGGTATTTTTTTATTGAAAAATGCTATTCAACTGCAGAGGAATAACTGGTGGTATCTGAATACAGATCAAAGCATACTTTATTTTCTCTTCCTCCCTTCTTCCTTTCTTCCCATCCTCTCTTCCTCTCTCTTTTTTCTTCCTTTCTTTGGGTATTCTTTTGCAACATGACTAATATGGATATATGTTTTGTATGATTACACATATATTTCAATCATTTTGAGTTACATATAACTCATTGTGACCCCATTTTCGAGTTTTCTTGGCAATGATACTGGAGTGATTTGTTGTTTCCCTTTCTAGTACATTTTATAGATGAAAAAAACTGAGGCAAGCAGGGTTAAATGTTTTGCCCAGGGTCACAAAGCTAGGAAATGTCTGAGACCAGATTTTAACTCATGAAAATGAGTCTTCCTTATTCCAGTCTGAGTGCTCTATCTACTGTATCATCTATGTATAATTGAGAAAAATAAAATGAGAAACTAAAAAAGAGATATCAAAAATTTATTAAAAATATGAACTAATAGAGTAGCCTGGTTCCAGACAGGATAAATCAGGATCTCACATATCAGAGACAAAGGTCCCAGGGCAGAATCAATATTCTGGGGTATGTAGAATGAAGAATATTGACAGAGTACAGGTTGCATGGTTTGGAAATGATTCGGAAGTGACAAGGTTAGAACTGTGGTCAAGGTTAGGGTCAATGTTATGGTTTTTGTTTAGAGTAAAGCTTTGTGGTTGGTGATCAAAGATTGCTTAGTTTTAACAGGCATGGTCAAGGATAGCAATACTAAAGTATATATGAACTCTGTTGGGAGTGGGTGGTCAGGTTTATTATGATCAATTGTGGATGACCTAGCTATTATCAGCACTGGTCCAAGACATTTCTGGAGAGAGGGTGGGAGGGAGAGAGAGGGAGAGGGACAGACAGAGACAGAGAAAGAGAGGGAAGGAGAGGCAGAGACAGAGAGTCAGAGAGGTGTAGAGACAGATAAAGGGAAAGGAAGGAAGAGGGAGAGGGAGAGACAGACAGAAAGATAGATAGGCAGAGGCAGAGAGACAGAGAGAGAGGGAAGGAGAGAGAAAGCAAGACAGAGACAGAGACAGAGATAGAGATAGAGACAGAGACAGAAAGACAGAGCTTATGATTGAAAGCTGTATTAGAACTACAGGGCTTGGAGTCCAACCTAAACACTGCAGAATTTCTAAAGGGAAATTGGTCCTCTATGTACTTCAGAGTAGACACAACTTAATTCTCCTATCCTGTCAGCTCTCTGGACATCACAATAACCCATAAAAAATGTTATTTGCAAAGACAACAGATTTTGCATTGCCAACCCCAGCTGCTCATTTTTCCCAATCAGCATTAAAAGAAGCAATTTGTTTCCATGGTTTTCATTCTCTGTCCCTTTGGAAGGGTGAAGCATGTGTACGTGTGTGTGTGTGTGTATGTATAGGGATGTGTATGCACATTGCATGTACTATGTTCAATGCATACTATACTTTGGAAGAGAAACTGAAATTTAGTCCCTGTGCTGGAAAGAGATATGAGCACCAGCTGCCAATAGTAGTCAAATCTTATTACCAAAAATATTTCATTGAACATCTTTGTCTCCCATCCTAGCCAGTGGCTGCAGGATTCAGAGGTCAAATTCTGATTCTCCTCCCCACCCCCTCCCCGAGGCAAACCCACACCTAACCCTGGAGGCCAGACCAAAATCAGGCAAGTAAATGAAATCTGGTATACACTGACTTATCAATGACATAGATTGTCAAAGTTAGGAGGGGGCGCTTAGAGACTCATTTTTGTCTTTGCATTTCTGATGTCTATCATAGGTCTTGGCACATAGTATGAGATTAAAAACTGTTTATTGATGAATGAATGGAGTAAATATATTTCTGCCACATATTTTAGGAAAAGAAACTAAAGTCCAAAGAGTGAAATGATTTGCCTTCAAGGTCATATTGATAATAAGTGGTTGGGCTAGGATGAGAACTTGGGTTTCCACTTCTTTCTGAAGTGCTTATTACTTCAACTGTCAGATCTCTCTGTCTTGAAAAACCAAGATCTTGCCCTTTGCTGTTTTTCAGGTCTCTATGTTTCCTTTAACTAGCTTTCAGTTCACTACAGATATTTATTACCTGCAGCATGGTGCAGTGGAGAAAACATAAGTTTTAGAATCAAAATAAACCTTTGTTCAAATCCTACCTTGGATTATTATGCGTTTTATAATTCTGTGCAAATTATTTAACCTTTTTGGATCTTAACATCCTCATCTATAAAATGATGATGTCAGATTTAATGAAAGATAGCGCTAAATCTATGATCCAATGAATTTATGACTTACTCCATGCTTGTTAATATTTTCAGGTAACTTTCAAAGATTGAAGATTTCAAGACAGTTTAACAGAAAGATATACATACATACATACATATATATATATATATATGTATATATATATATATATATATGTGTGTGTGTGTGTGTGTGTGTGTGTTTTGGAAAGCTTAGATAAGAAATGATTGGTCTAAATAAGACTTGGTTGGTCCATAAGGGAAGCCTCATGAAATTTATAGTCTGAAGGACAGGGATTTAGAATCATAGGATTTAGAGATAGAAAGTATGATAGAGGTCTTCTAGTTTCACCTGAGTTTTGCATATGAGAAAACAGGCCCAGAAAGATTAAATAATTTTTGAAATTATAAGTAGTAAGTGCAAACCTAGGCTCCAAGTTCAAGGTTCCATCTAATGAATTCATTGATGTATGTAAAAGCAAACAATTCAAGTTCTGCTAGGAATGAAAGACAGATTAGCCAAACTACAATTTGAAGAGTTTGCCTTTTTAAAAGTTGGCACCACAATTGTCTATTTTTATTCCTGCAGTACCACCAATATTTCTCATTATTTTCCAGAGATCACAACTTAGCAGTCACTATTATGGATTCTTTCAGCCTCCTAAGAGGTAGTTCATCCCATTCTGATGACTTGAATTTATTAAAAACTTGAGGTACTTTCTTAAAACTTCTGCAATAGGATTTCATTGCCCTTTTAGTAATTTTTATTCTATCCACCTTTTAAAGATCATTTTCCATGGCATAAAGAGACAAGAACAAAATAAATTAAATAATTGTTCTGATATCAATTAATCTTCCCAGAACAGTTCCTTCCTATTTTTTCTTTAATCCACCAATTGTGTCTGGTAGTTTATAAAAAAAACCTTTGTCTTTCAAACTTGACTCAGCTCCCAGTATTATAGATGTCAAGCTACAAGGGATCTTAGTGATTATCTAGTCCAACACTAACTTTGGAGAGGCAGAAAAAAAAAGCCCAAAGAGATTAAATGAATTGTCCAAAGTTTTATAGACATATATTCATAGAATCTCATAATAGAAATCATCATATCATGTCTCCATGCCAGCTTTGGGATATATTGCTAGAATTTATCATCTATTTCCTTCTTCTGGCCAGTTGGTCTATATATTATCAATATAATAATGCTTCAACTTCCCAATCTTCATGTTCTCCATTATGCTCCTTTCCTCCAGTTCATACACATACTGGTTTATTTCCTTCACAAATAAATTACTCTATTTTTTTCCCCAAATCTGTCACCTTATTACTCTCCTTTATGCCTTCTTCTTTCCTTTTTTCTCTTTATATATCTCTACCTCCCCTGTCTCATTCAAGCACTCCTGCTCATGGAATTCCCATGCCACTGCTCTTACTAACTTATTAAATTTTTTTTCTTCAGAAAACTGTACTGAGAAGTAACTCTTGACTTTCTAAGGGCTCTAAGTCCCAGGGTTAGAAAAAATGTGATTGATTGTCCTCTGATGATGAATATATATTTCCTGCTAGTATAGAAGAGAGGAAATTTTTCAGAGGACTTAGAGCCAGAAAATATTTCAGTGTTCCTTTATTCCACTCCAACTCTTCCCCCCATTCAAAAGGGGAAATGACTTGCCAGAACCCACATATTGTGGTTGGTAGAGCAAGGATTCATATGAAGGATTCAAACTCTGGTTCTCTACTTCTTATCCTATGTTTGATCTAGTATATTGCATTTTCCTGTTCATAACCCTCTTCCTTCTCACTTATATTAAAGTATAGTTAAATTATACACTAGGAAGATATAATTGTAGAGCCTTGCCTTTTTTATTCTACAACATTCATGAAGCTTTTTCTAAGCAATTAACATGCAGAGTACTGTGCTAAATCTTGGGGAACATAAGAAATATAGCTAAGATGCAATCCTGGAATTTATTGAACCTTCATTCGAGGAGGATAATTAACCAAAAGTACAGATAAATAAAAATATATATTTCATGATAAGTTCATCAAAGGTGTGCACAACTCAAAGCTCTTTGAGGTACTCAGGAGAAAATTAATTTTAAAAACTTGAGTGACTAAGGGAAGACTTCCTGGAGGAGGTAGCCTTTGAGCCAAACTTTAAAGGATGAGTAAGAGTTGATTAGACACAGACGAGTAGAGAGGATATCCCATGCATTTGAAATAGCTTAGGGATTTGGTAAAGTAAAAATTTTCCCAATTTCCTATTAGCAATGTGGACAGATTTTCTCTAGATTTGTAGGATTTTGGGAACATTGTTTCCGAACTTAATTAAGCCTTTTCATACTTTGCTTACCCCCCATAGTCACTTTTTCCAAGCTGTATTCTTTTTTTTTTTAAACCCTTACCTTTTGTCTTGGAGTCAATACTGTGTATTGCCTCCAAGACAGAAGAGTGGTAAGGGCTAGGCAATGGTGGTTAAGTGACTTGCCCAAGGTCACACAGCTAGGAAGTGGCTGAGGCCAGATTTGAACCTAGGACCTCCCGTCTCTAGGACTGGCTCTTAATCCACTGAGCTACCCAGCTGCCCCCTCCAAGCTCTATTCTAATAGTGAATGATAGGAAGGGGGAAATTACTCTGAACTGGTTTGCTAAATTTCTGTTTTTCATTGACATGGTCCCCAGAATACAGGCTTGAGTCTCCAAGAGAATCACCCTTATATTAGAACCCTGTTCTAACCATTAGACTCAGAATTCCTTGAGAGTTAGAAAAGTTTTCTCATCCTTTTTTTTATATCTCCAGAACTCAACACAGTGCTTGACATACAGTAGGCATTTAATAAATACTTACTGACTTGGCTTGAAGTGGGAGGTCTTCCATCTATATGAAATGATGTTCAAAGGTGTTGCTTTGTTCTCTTTGCTGCCCAAAGTGTAACTTATCCAATAAGTCACTTCCAGTACCCACCCCCAAATTCTGTGTCATTCAGGACTTTCTTACAGTCTGGATGGTTGGCAGACTCCTCTTCAGGGGTGCCAGGAATAAAACAACAACACATATAGACACACAACATTCCTACAACAAAACAACTGCAGCATTACTCCATGGCCACTTGAACATCAAGTGCTTATAATTAGGGAGCCATATTCAAGCTAAAGAAGGATTATACATTTTCATTGTGGAATGGGACTTTTCTTCCATCTTCTCTCCATTCCTAGTACTATCACATCTGCAACCTACAAGCTCTGGGACCATTTCATTTTAGAAAGATTGCACACCTGTGTTGGTCTAGATTTAAACAGATTCCAGGATACTGTGCAGTTGGGAGAATTAACAACAACAGTGACGCCACCACCAACAATAATAAGGATGATAATAATAACTGTAATAATAATTATCAATAATAAATAACTGAGAAATAGTGAGTCCCTGAAATTGCGTCTTTCCTATCAAGAGAGCAGTAGATAGCAATGGCCAAAAAGGAATTGGCAGCCCACGTTATATACAGCAACCACTCTGTGTGCCCTGAGACCACTACAAGAACTGTAAATTCCTGGCGGAAGCTCTGAAATGATTGTGAATTGGTCTCTGGTGATACCACTGATTGGGTTAACACACTGGCCAGTATAATGTAACTGCTCCTATGAATCTAATAACCAGTCGAGTTGGCATAGACCCTACTCAAAAGTGCTGTCATGATCAGCTTGACACAGATATTGGCAAAGCCAGCGATGCTTTTTAATGTTTTGATACCACAAGAAGACAAGAGATATTGGCACAATCAGAAATACCAACATTCTTCTTGCAGGAATGCTTCAGTCCAGATGATGCTGACCAGTGAAATAAAGCAACGATAAGGATGGCTGAAAGGGACTGAAGATATGAAAGTATTTGTTATGTTGTTGCTCATCCTTTATTTTCAAAGACCAGTGATGTCTTGACTTGCACCTGAATTGGAATTTAGTGAGATCGAGTTGTGCAGAGTAGTTATCCTTCCTTATTCTCTCTTCCAGAGTTATTGGAAGTTCAATGACAAGAGAAATGTCAGGATGACTGGTAATGGCTTGGGATGCAAAGGAAGACCTTAGTATCTTTGATGTCTTACCAAACTCTAAACATTCCATGGAGCTTCCTTCAGCCACCTTCAGAGCAATTGAAACATTTATTAAATACCAATGCTATGTCAGAATGAAACTGGAAGCAGATATTACCAGCTGCAGACAAAGACTTTATACTGCTATTATTTGAAAGCAATATCATAGGATTTTAGATTTAGACTTAGAAGGGACCTCAAAGGCCATCTATATCAACTCTTTCATTTTATAGATCAGGTAACTGAGACTAAAGGCAATTTAATAAAATAAGGAAATTGTTTTCAGATTTATACAATTAGTGTCAGAGATGGCATTGGACCCAATTATTCCTAGCCTCAGCTCTGAGTCTTATAATAATCTATAGGGCAATCATACAAAATATCTTCATTCCTAAATCCATATTAGATAAAATAAAAACAAAAGTGTAAATGGCATTTGAATCTAGATGGAAATTTAAGGAACCTGAAACTCTGAAAATTTATACTTTATATAAACTTCTAGAAATCCTTCCAAATAATGAAATGAATGACAAAAATAATGCATATTTATTCAATGATTTTGAAGAGGAGATGAATATTCTTTGAATGGAATTTCAAAATAAACCCTTTTGATTTTGACAGCACAAATCTAATTTGATAGACCAATTATGCCAAGAGTAATTTTTATGAGATAGTATCTGCTACAAACATCATGAATGAACATATTCTCTCACAATATTTGACAGAAAATATAAAAACACTTCAGAACATTAACCTTTGCCAAAATAAAACTATAGAAGCAAAGATTGAACTGTGTAGTGATATTTCTAAGGACATTTATGGAATACCATAATGGTAGAAATAACTTGAAAAAGCTCTTGAACACCAGCAGAAATACAAAGATTATATAAATATCTAGATAAGTATACAAAATAGAAAATATAAATAGCCCACTGTCTATTTAAAGTTAACAAATGAGCACAGTAGCAGTAACAACTTGAAGAATAAAATCTTGGGAGAAAAGAAGTATATCAGAATTTCTTGATACCTTTAATTAACAATTGAAAAAAATATTCCAAAAGTTTAAGGTAATATAAGGAGTTAAAGCAGTTCAATTTGATATCAACAATCTCCTTTATCATAGGCTTGAAAAGTAAGCAATTAGACAAGAGAGAGAACCCCAAAAAGGAAAAAGAT